>NC_092874.1:125886743-126129243 GCF_028372415.1 Notamacropus eugenii | reverse complement strand
AACAATTAGAGTCATCCAAAGATTCAACAGAGACCTTAGGAGATTGTGAGAGCCATGTTCCAGAAAGTGCTGAAGTAGAGTGGAGGGATATTTCCCAGGGAAGGTATAAAGCGGGTGTATGTTCTAGATGAAACCTGAACCCTATGAATTCTTTAGTCCTATCTAACTCTAAGATTCTCTCATTTCTGGTTGTAGGCATGATGGTAGCTACATAGAGATCTATCTCAAAGGATGCACAAGATTTGGTCTAGGTAGAATGAGTGAGAAAAGTCATTTTATATGGAGGGACTCGCATGAGCAGACAATCACACACACACACACATACACACACAGAGTAAGCTTAGGAAGTTATTGGAAAGAAAATCTAAAAGAGAAGTATATGCCAAAGAGAAAATAAAAATAGAAAAATAACATGCAAGAGAAACATATGACAGAAAAGCAAAACAAATGACAAAAATTTATGCAAGGGGTAAAAATAACATAGTAGAGTAAAGGTAAAACATAGAAGGTGAGAAATATGAAAAAGAGATCTACAACTTCTGGATATTTTTAAACTATGGCAATTGGCACAGAAATTTTTGGGAAAGCGTCAGGGAAAAGTCTATAAATAATGTTTAGTTCCCTTTAAAAATCTAAAGTAACTTTGATAGTTTAGGAACATACAAAATGTCATAGAATTGCAAAATTTCAGAATTGGAAAAGACCTCAGTGGCCTGAAACCATATCTGAAAAATAATATCCAACAAATTATCATCCAGCCTCTGCTCAAAGACCTCTAATGAGAGGGAATTGCTGTGGCTTATCTTTCATTATCAGAGGACCAATGACATTAATTGGGTGATGTCTTGACTTGCAAGTAAATTGGATTTAAGTGAGGCATGGCTGTGCAAGGTCTTAGGACTCCTCCAGAGTCCTCAGAGTCCAGTGGCAAGACATAGGTGAGGAAGATTTCAATGGCCTAAGATGCAGTGGGGGACCTTGGCCTTTTTAAGCTAAGGTCTTCCCCCAGTCTCAGTTTGTCTGAGACAACATTCATTCAGTGAACAAATGCTAGGCAAGAACTGAAATCCATCACTGACAAAAGTAGTCCTTTTGGGTAGTTCTTACTGTGAGTTTTTTCTGTCTTCAAGCTTAAATTTTTCTCTTTGCCACTTCTGACCATGACTTCTGGGACCAAACAGAACAAATTTAATCTCTCTTCCATTATGGTAGCTCCTCAAATACTTGAAGTCAGTTATAATGGTTTCCTGAGCTTTCTCCTCTCCAGGATAGCTACAGCCACTTCCTTCAATCAGTCCTCATATGATAGACTCAGTGTCTTTCACTCCCCCTCCCGCCCGGACTATCCTCCTCCGGACTCTCTCCACATTATCAATGTCCTTTGTGACATCCAGAAATGAACACAATACTTCAGATTTGAGCTGAACCTGCACAGTTTGGGGAGACTAGCACTTCCTTATCCCTATAAGCTATGCTTCCCTTAATGTAGTCTAAGGATAAGATTTTAGATAGATAGATAGATAGATAGATAGATAGATAGATAGATAGATAGATAGATAGATAGACAGACAGACAGATAGATAGATAGATATTTATATAAATTATATATATATATTTATGTATTTATTCCTATTGAATTCCATCTTGGTAGATTAAACCTATTCAATGCTCTAACCTGCCGAGATCGTTTTGGAACCTGATTCTCTTCTCCAGTATGTTAGCCAGCTTTCCCAGGTTTGCATCATCTATAACTTTAGTGAGTATGCCTTCAATCAAGTCACTAGTAAAAAGGGATAAGCACCAGAAGGCCAACAAATGATCCCTGAGGCAATCCACTGGCCACCTCCTGCTGTGCTGACCTTAAAACACAAATAAATCCAGCCATCCAACAGGTTTTGAATCAGTATAGTGGTATTATCATCTAGTCTGGGGTCTGGAACCTGCAGCCTCAAGGCCACATGTGGCAGGTTCCCTACCCCTAATCTAGTCCTTATTTCTCTGTTTTCTATCAGAATAATTGAGAGTGTTTTATAAAATATTTTGCTCAAATCTAGGTAAACTACAGCTGCAGTATTCCCCAATATACTAGTTTAGAAAACCTATCAAAAAAGGAAATAAGAGTAGTCTGATATAACCTGTTATTGATAAAGCTATGCTAGCCCTTCATAATCACAGTTTCCCTTTCAAAATGTCTACTAATCATTTCTTTGATGTTCTTTCTATTCTAGGGGCAGCTAGGTGACCTGCCTGATCTGGAGTCAGGAAAGACTCATTTTTCTGAAATCAAATCTGGCTTCAGACACTTACTAGCTGTGTGACTCTGGGAAAGTTATTTAACCCTATTTGCCTCAGTTTCCTCATCTGTAAAATGAGCTGGAGAAGAAAATGCTAAACCCCTTTGTCAAGAAAACTCCAAATGGGGGTCTGACTGAACAAAATGCTCTATTCTGGTAATTGAAGTTGTCATATACTATGTATGGCTTGGACTGTTCATAAACATATTTATGTTAAATTTAAGAAGATTTAAAGGTATTGAAAATTTACTGATTAAAAAAAATTAATGGAATGGAGATCACTACTACAAGCCACTGAACTTTATTGAACTGAGCATCTCTTAATTTTGGCCAGTTTATGGGAAGTACAACACAAAAACATAAGACTAGGCACAGGTTTCCAAAGTGGGTGATACTGCCCCCTGGGGGAGCTGGACTGATCCAGGAGGGATGGTAGTAGCCTTGGGTGCAACTGGAGGGTCTTAAATAAAAATAAGGGGGTGTTAGAAGCATAAAGAAAGAACAGAGTTAAATTCATAGTGATTACATTATTTTCCAAATAAACACACAAAATGCAAGTTATAACCAGTCAGTGGTCAAGTACACCAACAGGTCTTAACAAGCAAGTGTTGGCAGGTGAGCATATTGTGCATTCTCTGGGAGTCCAGAACTCATTAGCGAGAATATGTGCATGTAATAACTTGTTTACAATAAAATACTATATGGTTACATGATGCAGTATTATATCATAAAAATTCCAATGTAGGAAAAAACACAAATTTACAATAAATTATTAAATTTAAGATGTGCCATTTTAAAAATATATTTTATTATTTTTTTGAAATGGTGCAAATTTCAAAAAAAAAAATGTCAAATGTTAAAGCAGATTTCCAGGGCAGGACTGAGTACTTTTTTTTGGAAAAGGGGGTGGTAGACCAAATAATTTTGGGAAACTCTGAAGGAAACCTTTAACAATGGAGGAAAGTTGCTATAATTAATGGAATCATGTTAGATGCAGAATTTTCTGATTCTTAGAAAAGGAGCTAGGTAAAGAGTAGAGAAAGAGGGAGGGAAGGTTAAAAGAAAACAAGAAATACTGGATACAATTTTACTACATCAACTTTTGTTTTTTTATCAGTCAATAAATAAAAGGAATCCCACAAGCAAGAAAGACTATGAAACTTTCCATCTGTTGTGAAGATGTTAGTGTCTCCTAGAGGCAGAATTACACCTTCCTCTTGCATTTCAGAGTTGTATTCTACTGCTTGCACTTATAGGAATTTCAATGACACCTCAGACAGTTTAGTATTTTAAACCTTCCTATTAAATGCATTTTAGAAATTTCTTGGCAAGAATAAAGACCGAGTAGCAGAAAGGAACATCTTGCATATAGAAAAGGCCCTTGGGGGAACAAAGAGAAAGATGAATCACCAATTCAAAGGGGGAGAGACAGAGAGAGAGAGAGAGAGACAAACATAAAATAAAACCAAAATCAAACACTAAGGTTTGAATCCCAGCTATGAAATTTACTATCCGTGTGATCTGGGATAAATGATTTTGTTTCTCTGGATCTCAGTTTCCCCAGGAGCTGTAGAATCATGAGCTACTATAATATTTACTATAAAATCAGGGTATGGCCTAAGGGATCTGAATGATCCCTTCCAGGTCTAATTTCTATGATCCTATGAAAGAAATAATTTTCATTTTTAAGAGAGAGGGGAAAAAAAGTCAAAAACAGAACATTTTAGGAGGCAGAAGAGTAAACACTGGCAGCAGATTCCAAAAGTCCCACCCTCATCAAGAAGACACTAAAAAAATCAGAGGAAGCTCAATAAAAGTAAAGTGAAAATATACACACAAATGTTATATACCACATATCATAGAATTATAGACATTAGAGGTCACTGAGTTCAAATTTCTCATTTTACAGATGAGGAAACTATTATGGCAGATAAGTTAAGTGACTCGCTCACGGTCACTTAGTTAATAATTATTTCCATTAGGATTCCAATCTGGAATTTCTTGATTCCAATAATCTAGCAAGTATAATATGTTTCATTTCTTAAAGTGTCCTAGAGACAATGAACATATGCATCTATCACACTGTGTTATTCACATAGATGCCTAATAAATGTTTGTTGGCTTGATTTGAATTTCATCAGTGACTGAATGATTCTCTTTTGAATTAATTTCTGTAACTTCAAGGGATTCTTTTTCTCATAAGTTTTACTTTGAAAGCTCCATTCTTGACTAGGTGGTTGTGTTGTGTCCCTTTTACTTCCGCAGGTTTTTATTTTCCATTTTTCTAATTTTCTCCAGTTTATGCAAGTTCCTTTAAACTTTAACTTTCAGCTGAAACCAGGCCAATATGTTCCTCTCTCTATTCTGTTCACTCAAGAGTTTACCATTTATCAGTAAAGTTCATATCCTTCCTACTATCAGGAATAAAGGGAATCAAAGAAATGTTGATATAGAATAGACCTTGACAATTAAACTAGCAAACATCTTCATATACCCAACTCCTTTAAATTAAACCAAGTTGATCACAACTTAGAAATGAATTATTTCCAAGATAAATCATGTATTTCTAAGCTAACTACCCCCTTGGCAAAAGTTGAAGTCCTGGACATTGTGTAAAGAAATGATGACAATTGATTTAACAAGCATGGAATGCAACTATATCTGTTCCTGTCAGGCTTATAGAGCATGCAATTTACTGCCTTCTGCTTTGTGTTCTTTTAAAGAGGAGTAGTTTTCTTAGTTCACTTCTCCCCTACCTTAGGTATAGGAATAACATACTAGGATGGTCCTGGCACCGCTATTAGGCAGAATCATGGGCTACTGTAATGTTTACAGGTTTCAATTCTTCGGCTTCCTTAAATGAATTGGACAATCTGAATGGAGCAAAGCAGGGGCCAGCTGGCTGAGAACACAACTGGCAGAGGAACATTTGAGTACTTTCCAATGGCTGTTGTTTAAATGAGAGGCCATTTTTAAAGCAAATTCCAACCACCACACTCAAGGCAGTAACTGCAGAGGGAAGAAAAGTTTCAAGGGGCTTTTTTCGGTGGATGTGTTCCTGTTTATATGGCCAAAGTTTCCACTTCCCTCTTAAGAAACTTTAGTTACAAAGGTTCTATTTGTTTGTTTTCATCAAATTATTCCTTAAAATCAGTGCCAAGAACAATGTTACAGGTAGTGGGGTTTGACATACACTTAAAAGACAATCTTGTCTCATGATAACCAAAGTCTCCTTCTAAGCTCAGTTTCTTTAGAGGAAAAGGTTGTGAAATTGAGGGAAGAGGGAAGAAAATGAAAGAAAGTTTCATCACCTTAACATGGAAGGCAGACACCTTGGATGACATGAGAGTCTGTGAAATATATTTAGGTATTTATCAGGAGGCCAGTTATACCTTTGTGGAAAACATTTTGAATCAAACCCAGTTCTTAAGAAGGAATGGAAAGAAGAAAGTTTAGTTAACAGAGCTTGATGATTCGGATTGTCACACCTGGACACAATAGATCCATCCACATTTTCTCTGTGGAAAGCTTGGGGGAAGGAAAGGGAGGGAATTGGGTAGAGACAAAAGTTTCTTTCCTTGTCCTGCTGGGTTCTGATGGTCCAAACCATTCCTATCTGGAGTGGCAAGCTGGTGTATATTAGCTGCCAATCCAGATGTATAATATGTCACAGGTGCCAAAGCAGGCAGATTGGTATACTGTATACCAGCTCAAAAGGGCAGACACAAGCACTATCCAGACTAGTCTAGACATTCTATCAGCAGTTTTTCACCCACAAGGGTGGCAGATAAGTTTAAAAGTGTGTGCAAAGCCTCTAGTAGAAGCTGGAAGGGTGAGACAGGACGTAAGGGAAGCAGAAAAGGGGGGAAGAAGGAGTGTAGATCAGGGAGGAGAGGGTGTGCTGAGTAATGCCTTGGGGCAACACACCCACTTAAGGGGTAGCAAGACCAGTGGTGGTGACCCACTGCAAGGCTTTATTACCTCGAGATAGGGCACGATCTTGCAGGAGAAATCCTCTAGAAGCCATTTCTTGGTGAGCTCATGGAAGATGACCAGCGGCAGGCAGAAAAAGATGATGAGGAAATCCCAGAAGGCCAAGTTGGCCAGGAGGGAGTTGGAGATGCTCCGCATGTAGTAGTTGTGGCACACGATGCACATCACAGCCAGGTTGCCGATGATGCCAGTGCCGAAGATCACCACGGACAGACACATGACGGCGTAAGCTCCGTAGGACTCTCGGGTCAGTGGATAGAAGGGGTTCTTGAGCTTGGGGCGCCGGTTCGTGCCGTTTCCCCCGCGGGGGACGCTCCGCTCCTGGAGTGCCTCTCCAGAGGATCCATTTAAAGGCAATACCTTCCCCTCGGTTGCCACTGTCTCCTGCGCTTTTTTATCCACATTGGCTGCGCTCCCCAAGATGGGGGAACTGGTCAGGGGATCACCGCGGGATTTCCCAGCTCTCCTCCACCTGGAGAAAGGTTCCGGGGCTCCGGAATGGGTCTTGACATTCTGCCCCTGGCTGCCTCCTAGATCAATATCCTTGCCACCTTTCTCTTTATCCGTCTCCAAGGAAAGTCTAAGGGCAACCGGCAGCTCAATCACCGCTGCTCTGAGAGGAACTAGCCAGATGCCAGGCCTCCTCTCTGGGGGCACATGAGAAGTCCTGTGAGCCCCAGTCAGTTTCCCAAAAGGCGCTATTAATGTATTTCTTTCTTTTTCCTCCTCCTCTTCTTGTGCTTTGGCTACAGCTGCTCCCCTGGGGCTGCTGGACAACACTTTCTGCAACACGTCTCCCGATCCCCAAACTTCCCAACCGCGCTGCTTCGGGGTCAGAGCAGGCAAGGCTGTCTTCCCTAAACTGGTTTGGTTCCCAGAGGCTACGGCGGGAGAAACCTCAAGCTGCAGCAGGAACGGGAGGAGTAAGGTGAAGACGAGGGGCGCGCCTGGGGGCCGCATGGCTCCGCTTCACTCGGCACCTTGGGGGCTGGCAGTGGCAACAGTGGCTCCTTAGGACCGGCACCTGCTGCCCAATTTGGCGCCGAGAGTTAGACACATGTCACTGCGGGGATGAGCTCCTCGGCGCTCGGAGGGTGCCTTCCTCTGGGACCACGAGGAGGGTTAGGCTGGAACCCCCTACACTACTCCGTTTGACATTCTGTTCATTCCCCTAACTAAATCCAGCTACGCGCTGAGCACCACAAGCGTGGATGGGAGTGGGGAACCTCCTTCCTCTTCGGAACAGGGACTGACCTTTGAAAAGTTGCAATCAACGCCTTTGACTATTAACAGCATTAATGTTACAAGTGGGAGAGATAAAAAGCCCCCACTGAAACCCAACGCTCCTCCCTTTTTTCCTGTGATTCTGCCTTCTTGGTAACAGTTGCTCTGGATCTCTGGCTGTCTATTTACAGCCTCTTGATGTTGCTTTATCCCGTTGCAAGCAAAGGTCTCCAGAGACAGGGAAGAACGTCCCCCTCCCCCAGACGATTGCTCGCCTTAGACAATCCTCTTCCAGAACCTCTCTCCTAGTAAACAGGTTGCGCCGAGCCGTGCTGGAAAGCGAGTCGCCCTAGAAAACTGGCTCCGCCTGACGTTGGGGACTAGCTCAGCTATTGCGGTCAAGGAGAAGCGAAGTGGGGACGCTAGAAGAGCCCAGCGGCAAGAGTCAAAGTTGCTTCCTCTCCTGCTCCAAGTTATCCGGGGAGCAGTCCAGGCTGTCCGGCGACCAGTCCCTGAAAAGAAGGACGACGCGCGGGTCAACCGGCGCTCCTGGAGAGCTGACAACACTGGCACCCTCAGGAGCATGAAGTGGAGACTGACTGGCCGAGCACTCGGGGTGAAAAGCGTTAGGATTGAAACAGCTGCGACCGGGGCGGTGCATGGCCAGGGGGAAGGAGGAGGGCTGAGCTGTGGTTCCAGCTGCTGCCGCCGCCGCCGCCGCCGCCGCCGCCGCCGCTGCGCGTGGCTGTGGGAGCGCAAAGCTCGTCTCTTCCGACTCCTCCTCGGAGAGATGCTGGTTTGTGAGGAGACGGGTTCCCCTGGTGGTTTAGGGCTCACTAAATCCTCATACGCTACATTCAAGCCCTTTGTAGTTGCTTCCACTTTCGGGAGGAGAGAGGGGTGGGGGATGCGGTGACGACTGGTGAGGGGAGGATGGAGAAGCCAAGCCCCCCCAGGGCTGGGTTTCGGAGCTAAGGTTGGGCTAGGTTAGTTCTTCCAGCTGTTGGAACGGGTCAGACCGGTCTGATTGCCAAGGGAGCAGGGAGGGGCCGGACCGGGCCGGGAAGGTGCCCACGGACGAGCTACCAAAAGCTATCTTGCCTACTGAGCATGCCCAGGCCAGAGCCACTGGGAGTTGCAAGGTGCGGCTCGCACTTCCCCAGGTTTTCCCAAGGGCTGAAGGAAAAACGAAGGAAAAAGGATTTACTGTTACTGGGAGTGAGGAGGACAATAGGAAAAGTCTCAGTAGCATAGATCCGCTCTTACTTGGCTACCAAATTAGCAAGAGTCCGTCCTAGGGGATCGTAAATCCACACAAAGGACGTTTGGAGTAGGATCTGTTTGTGGAGAGTGGGAAAAGAGAAAAAACTAAGCCCCGCCTCCGTCCCCACATAGTGTGTGGGCAAATTGGGTGGGTAGTTAAGCTTTCTTGTTGTTTGAAGAAGGGATACTATGCTAAAGCCTAAACAGGCTCCAGTTTTCTGATGCCCTGACCCAAAAGAAGAGGCAGCTTCAGGCTCCAAAGCTTTTTTTCCCCAAGCTTTGCCAGGAAAGTCTCTCCTTCCTCCGTCCCCCGCCCCCCTTCTTCGTCTCTCCAAGGAACAGCCCTTGTCTGTTTTCCTTACCGGCAGCAAAAGGGACTCAGGAAATTATCCGAATTTATAACCCTCTGGTCAGGCCTGAATAACAGATCAGTGCCTCCCCTAGCAGATGCCAATAATAATAATACATTAACATTCCTAAATTCACACAGCCCAGTATTATCTGAGACCATGCCAGTCTATGCTTAAAAATGTAAGAACTGGAATCTGACATTTCCATTGCCTGCTTTGACACTAAATTGAAAGAACAGCTTGAAGATCTTATTCCACCACAAAGTTACAAAGAAAATGTGTTGGGGCTGATACTCAAAGTATGGAATATAAAGAACAATCCCGGTAATTAGTTCACCTTAGAAAACCTTTGTTATTGGACCCTCAATTTCACAGTAATTAGAAAGATAAGACATGACAGATTTTTAGATGAAGGAAACAAATGAAGTAAATGAGCCAGCAATACCAAGGGAAGGAAAATGGGGGAGGGGAAGTTGGCCAAATTCCCTCTCTACCCACCTTGACCATTTCTTTCCAACGCTGAGTATGCCCTCACATGCCTCACTGACTAGCCATCCCATGGGTTAGTCTTTGGGAAGGGGGTAGAGAGAGGAAATAAAGGAGGAATGAGAAAAGTAGAGATGCTCAGAAGTAACAGAATCTGAATAAAAGCTGTGAAAATAACTGCAAACAGGACTTTTCTCTCTCTCTCAAGATTGTTGCACTTATGTGCAAATTTAGTCTTTCTAGTTATAGAATGTTTGTTCTCTTGCCTGCAACCAAGATGGGGGTGGGGAGGGGTTAGAGGAAAACCCTGTTTTTCAGATTCTCCATTCTCACTAAACACATCTATTTTGAGCGGAGCATTATTCCCCAGAAGGTAACTGGTAACTGAGACACTTTTCCATACTACATTGAAAAATCACACAGAAAAGCAGACTTAGAGTGAAAGGGGCACTGAATTTGAAGTCAGAGTCACTGGATTCAAATCTATACCCTGTAATTTATCACCTACAGGGCCTTAAACAAGTCATTTTTACCTGTTTAGGCCTTAATTTATTCATCTGTAAAAAATAGTAATAATAAAGGAATTGGATTAGTTGATGTTTCAGGTCCCTTCCAACTCTAAATTCTAATATTCTAGAAATATCATGAACTGTCTGACTCTTTGTGACCCTATCTGGGATATTCTTGGCAAAGATACTGGGATGATTTGTCATTTTATTCTCTAGCTCATTTTACAGTTGAGGAAACTGAGGCAAATAGAGTTATGTGACTTTTCCAGGGTTACACAGTCAGTCAGATTTCAACTTAGGTTTTACTGACTCCAGGCCTGGTGTTCTACCCACTGTACCACCTGGCTGCCCTCCTGGCAAAAAGTAGGTAGTTAAAAAATGCCTCTTGATTCTTACAGACCTATAAGAATACCAACCTCTTAGTCCATAGCATCTGTAAACAATGATTCATCATTTCTTTATTGGGATTTTAAAATAATGCTTCTAGACAGAATTCATCTGAGTCATTTGTACTCCCTTTTATCTCTTTGATTTTATTAACACAGAAAATAGTCCCCCAAAACAACTGTATGTCTTAGAGATTTGATGGGTCTATGCACTTTGAGGGAGAATTTACCCAACTTTAAAAAGAAAAAAACTATAGAAAATGTAAAACTCCATAGCTATTGGCAAGTGTATCCTCCAGTTCACCACTTGGAGCCTTGGTCTGCCAACCAATCACTGACTTGTCAAAAAAAAAAAAAATGAGCACTTTCCAGAGTGTGACCATCACAAAGAAGATTATATATGAAAAGTAAAAGATAAAGTCTGGCCCAATTAGTAAACTTATTTCAAATAAAGTCATAACATCAAATATTTTATTTAAGTCTGAAGACTTAAAAAAAAGAGAGAGAATTCTTCTTCCAATGAAAAGAATATACATTGAATAGATTCACTATTCTCCCATAAATGAGAGAAGGTGAGACTCAATAGCCACTCTACTCACTTTGAGTCCCTCTGTAAAAATATAGATCTGAAAAAGAGATGACTAATCATTGTCTAGTTTGTACCAGCATCATTTGTCTATATTATAAGGACTGATTTGAACATAGACTTAGCTATGTCAGCATTCCATTGAGCTTGTAATACATAATATTGATTTTTGTACACAAAAAACTACATATAAATAATGGCCTCTCTTGGTATTTCTGTCTAGTTTATTGCACCTTATCCAGCATTTGTTGTGATGAAGAGGAAATATAAAATTAAGGAATAGAAGTGATTACTTTGAAGTTTGAGATATTAATTTGGCTTGGGTGAATGCAATCAGATTTCTCACCCAATATACTCTTCTTCATACATGGATTCCCGAAGCAATGTTTTAATTCCATTCCCTGAATTTAAAAAGATATCTAGTTCATATATCCAAGAGAAATGACAGTATGCAAGCAATGACATGTAATTTTTAAAATTGGGATTTTAAAATTGTGCTTCTAGAAAGAATTTATCGGAGTTATTTGTATTCCATTTTATGTCTTTGTTTTTATCGTTCTTAATTATTTTTATTTCGCAGATTGCTATTTAACAAGATAGAAATCCCCAGCAACTATCTTTCTGAGGCAAATAGGTGGCATAGTGGATAAAGTTTTGGGTCTAAAATGGAGAAGATTTGAGCTCAAATTTAGCCTTGGACATTTACTAGCTGTGTGACCTTGGGCAAGTCATTTAACTTCTGTCTCCGCTCAGTTATAAAATAGATAATAATAGCATTTAATTCCCAAGGATATTGTGAAGATCAAATAAGATGATATTCATAAAATCCTTGGCACATGATCGGTTCTTAATAAATACTTGTTTCCTTCCTTCTTTTTGTTCTTGTGACCACAGCCTTAACCAGGTTAGGGTAATTGGAATTTTGCCTTATGGCCCCTGAAATTTAGAGAATAAATAATGCTTGAAGTATATCAGCAGCACAGGAACAACTGTGCTTATGATTTAGCAAGGTGGAGTGCCTTATTTCCTCTGACCTCTGAACATATTCCCTAGGTGACTGATTCTCTGTTGCATCTCCACCTGCAGCAAACTTCCCCCAGCCCAGTAGCCTTGCAGGTGTCACAGAGTCTCCACCAACATCCACTCCCACTAACTACAGAACTGAATGAAGTGCATATTTTATGCCAACCGTTCAAAGAAAGTTTTGTGCTATTTGCCCCAGTGCAAAACTTTGTCATGGCTCGGCTTGTGACAACAGTGGGAAAAAACAAAGCAAAAGAGCTCATTAGAGTTAATGAGAAAACTGGCAGTGCTTTGGGAGAGACATCAATGAAGTGGTCTGTTTCTTTTCAATTAAATATCATAAGTAAATTGCTATTTATGTCAGAAGAAAACATACAGTTATTGTCATACAATCACACTAGTGTAAAAGATTAGTTCACAAATTACCTGCAATATCCTTTTAACATTCAAGAGCCTAGGTATATTGGAAAGAATACTGAACTTTTAGTCAGAAGATCTGGGTAAAACTCCAGGCTTTGCCACTTCCTAGTCACATGATGTTGGTAAATAGTTTGTTTCTCTGAAGCTAGCCTTGCTCGCCTGTGAAATAATGACACTATTATTTTCACTTGTAGGAAGTCTTCTGAGGATTACATGAAACAATACGAAAGTGCTCAGTACATGATGAATTCTAAAGGTACTTTAAGTGAATTCATGAAGGTATAGGGAAGCATTTTGAGATCACCATCTACCAAAGGAAGATGGTAGAAGTACTGCCTTAGCAAATACATTTGTTAAGTAGAGATAACCTGTTTCTTGATTTAGATCCATTTGAGGGGACAAAAAAAATGGACATTTTGATTTTTGCTAGGGTCAGTTAGACAGCAAGGGTAGGATCAGCTTCCATTCCTTTCTTGAAATTTTTCAATCTACTGGGACTCAAGCAGTCATCAAAAAGTCAATAGTGTTAAGCACTTATGATTTTGATGATGTTAGAGTTTCATCCATTGTTTCTATAGCTTGATGCCTGAGACATCTTGAAATCAAGTGATGTCCTTGGACATGCTTTAAGTGTCTCAAGAGGGATTTGAGCCTAGGCCTTCCTAATTCTAGGTCCAGCATTCTACTGACCACCATGCTGCCTTTCACGTTGCATGAATTTTCCATCCAGTAGAAAGACATGGTTGAACAAAGCTTTCTCATTCAGTCATATATGCTTCATAGTATGTGTGTGTATGTGGGGGTGGGGGGTGTGGGTGCAGGTGTGTAAAATTCCAAAGCCACATTAGATTCCTGAGGATTGCTTCTCTTAATTTTTGAAACAAATTGCAATTGTGCTACAAATAAAGTTCTTTCTTAAGGTCATCTAAAAGTATTCTTACTCATAATATTTCTTTACCTTCTTATGAAAACAATAAGCTTTTAACAAGATCAGTCACAATGACTGATCCTAAACAGTTCACCATAGCAGATATAAGTCAAGTTGTACCACAGAAAGGTCCATTTTTATGCAATAATAACAAAATTAGATATATAGCTATTGTTATCAAATTGATTAGAGTGTATCCTACCATTTCACATCCATAAAAGATGAAAGCATATACCTATATGAGAAATAAGAAGCTAAAAGAATTACAGAGTTTTTATAGATGGGATTGCAACATCGATTTTGTTCTCTTGGTGACCTATTAGTTTTTTTGGCTACAGCAAAGAAATCAATTAGATCTACAATTCTGAGTCTTGGGTCTTTGGTACTTTTCAAAATTATTCCTTTGATTAGTAGTTGAAGTGTGAGTGATGCCCAAACAAGAAATGATTACAAGAGTCATGAAACTCTACCTCAAGCATTGGTCAACAAAAGCTTATCCAGAATAATCATCCTAACTCCTACAGGTTAGCTGCTTTTATTTTTCTTCTCAGCCTTTCTCTGTCTAACATATGCTACAATATATGTTTATCTTCTGACCTAAACAATATGTTGATATTTACAAACAATTTATAAACAATAATATGTTTATCTTCTGACCTAAACTTTTGGATATTTTTTCAAGTTGGGACAACTCAGTGAACCAACCTCTTTTAATTGACCTGATTTTATGGAAATAAACAAATGAACAAATAAATAAATAAAATTTTAAAATGCCTTAAGGTTTACAAAACACTTTATGAATGTCATATTTGGTCTTCACAACCACCCTGGGAGGTAGGTGCTAGTATTATCATCTTCATTTCTCAGATGAGGAAACTGAAGAAAATGGGGTTAAGGGACTTGTCCAGGGTCATACAGCTAATAAATACCTGAGGTCAAATTTAAAGTCAGTTCTTTCTGACTCCGCGGAAGCTAGGTGGTGGTTTAGATAGAGCACTGGGCCTGGAGTCAGGAGGACTTGAATTCAAATCATACCTCAGACACTTACTAGGTGTGTGACCCTGGATAAGTCACTCAATCCCTTCTGGCCTCAGTTTCCTCTTCTGTAAAATGAGCTGGAGAAGGAAATGGCAAACCACATCAGTATCTTTGCCAAGAAACCAAGATTCAGATGCAACTAAGCAACTAAAGTGCAACAACTTTCCTGACTCCAGGTTCTCTCCATTGCATCACTTAGCTGGCTCCATCCTGAATCATATTTAATATGTCATACTATTTTTTATACTGATGAGAGGCAGAATAGTATAGTGGATGAAGGCCTAGTCTTAGAATCCTATGTAGATGTGGATTCAGATTCTGGACCTTCAAATTCTGGTCACCTTGATGATCATGGGAAAGTCATCTAATATCGCAGTTCCACAGGCAGCTTTCTAAGATTCTAAGTTATAGAATTACACATCTGCATTGGTGGAGGGAGCTGCCATACTGTGATTACTCTACATTATACACACACTTATAGTTTCTCATATGAGAATATGTGAATTTTTTTAAAGAAATATCTTTTGCAAAGTTGACTTTGTTATGGCTGCTTAATTAGTTCCATAATTATATGTTTATTTGTCAAGAATAAATGAATTAATGAATTAATAAATTTTAATTCATTTAATTCTGTATATACTTTTTATATCTGGTTCAAATGCTATGTCTAAGACTATATCCATCAATATGGGCAATTTATTTAACAATTTGCTATACAGCCACTTATTAAGCACATACTATGTTCCTGAGTTTCCTTATTATAAATCTGGGATGATAACAAGTGGAGCCTTTGCTTCATGGGAGATAACATGTGTAAAGTGTTTTACAAGCATTCGGTATTGTAGGTATGTTAGTTACTCAACCCTTTATTGTAGTTTAAAAAAAAACCTGAGGAAAAAATTCCCTATGAATTGGTGAATAGATGAACAAATTGTGATATATGAATGTATGGGAATACTATTGCTAGTTAATAAACATTTATTAAATACCTACTACATTCTAAGTACTGTGCTAAGCACTGCAGATACAAAGCAAGGTAGATGGTAATCCCTGTTTTTAAGAAGCTCAAATTCTAATGGGGGAGATAATATTCAAGCAACTATGAACAAACAAGATATATACAAGACAAATTCAAAATAATCAATAGAAGGAAGGTACTAGAATTAAGGGAGGGGCAGGACCTTTCCTGTAGAAGGTGGAATTTTATCTGGGACTTAAAGGAAGCCAAGACAGTCAGTAGGCAGAGGTGAGAAAAAAGAGAATTCCCAGTTCAGTGCTTTGAGTCAGGAGATGCAGTGTCTTGTTCCAGGAACAAGGACAAAGCCAGTATCACTGGATCTCAGAATAATGGGGGGGAGGAGAGAAATGGCTTAATATGTAAGAAGACTGGAAAAAGTGGGAGAGGGACCACATCAAGAAGGTCTTTGAATGACAAAAAGAAAATTTTACATTTGAACCTAGAGATGTTAGGGAGCAACCAGTGTTTATTGAGTAGGGAGGTAACGGAAGGGATGGTTTCAGAAAAAAAAAAAAACGGGAAGACTTGTATGAGCTGATGAAGAGTGATGTGAGCAGAACCAGAACAATTTATAAAATATTAGCAACTGTGAAAAGGCAAGCAATGTTGAAAGAATTAAGAGCTTTGATCAATACAAACATGAGTCTAGAGAATTAATGTCTAGAGAAACATACTATCACCTCCAGGCAGAGAGATGATAGACATAAGGTACAGAATGAGATATGCATTTTTAGACATGGGCAATGATGTTTCATGCCTATGCATATCAGTTACAAAATTTCTCTGGCAGGACTTCTATGAACTGATGTAGAATGAAGTGAGCAGAACCAGGGGAACATTGTACACAGTGACACAAGTATTGTAATGAGCAACTGTGAGAGACTTAGCTACTTTGAGACAATTCCAAAGGACTTTTGCAACATGGCTAATATGGAAATATGATTTATATGACTTCACATGTATAATGGGTATCATATGGCTTGCCTTCCTAATAAGTGGGGAAGGGACTGGAGGGAGGGAGAGAATTGGAAGTAAAAAAAAAGTGAAGTTTTTTTAAAATGTGAGCTACTATTGCTTTATTCCCAAGTATAATGTAAGCTCCTTGAGGGTAGGGACCAGTTTTCTTTTTATCCTTGTATTTCCAATGCCTAGTACAGTGTCTGAACATCAATCTTTGCTGCATGTAATTGAAGAAATCTAACCTACTTTTGTACCTCAGGGCTCTAAGCAGGAATGTGCCGGAGCCAGCTTGAACCGGTTCAAAAAAGCTGACTGTTAAATTTTTAATCCTAGCATTTACACCTCAGGAATTGACAAATTAGAAATTAAGACTTGATTTATTGTTTTATTGACGTTCTAAACTTCAGAAATCGACAGAAAAATATTAATAAGGCAGATTAAGCTTAAAAGTGTGTTATGTATACTTGTTTTTCTTCAGGAGGGTCCATTGTTAAACATCTACCTAACAATACAAAAATGGTTTTAAGGAATCCCGAGGGGGTTGTATCTTTTCTAGTACTAGTTCAACCATTTACTGGGTATGTTCTCTCTATTACCACAATTGTTAGGCATCTATGACTAGTATCTCAGTTTCACTTAACCTTTTAGTTTTGATTAGCTTTTTGCAAATGAATATGTACTTCAAAGATATAGTAGGAACAGACATACAAATGCTTTCCCCCCACACTTCAGGGACACATTCATCTCAGTTCCTGAACAACTACACTGAGTTCCAGATATAGTCTGACTGTTGTAGGAGTCCTCACGTCAGCTACTGCTGGCCTGTATCTCTAAGCTTACTCCTTTCTCCTCAGGGCATCCATACTGCACTGGCTACAAACCCAGACTCTAGAACACTGGGACAGAGTAGCATTCTCCTGATCTGAGTCTGCAGTCCCTTTACCTAAAACAACATAAAAAATGCAGAGGCTAAGGTCCAAAGGCCTATTTCTTGGGGACCACATGGCTTGTTTGTGAGAAGGTACTAAGGTCTTTCCCTTTTAAGTATTATCTTAATAAGGATATGGTGCTCATCCCAAAGGAATAAAGCCAAGAAAAAACCAAAAAGATGAAAGAAAGAGAGCTGACCAAAGCTAATCCAGGACTTTTGATTCCTTCACAACCCGAAACCTCCCATTTACCATGTGGTTAGCAAATAGGAACCAATTCTATGGAGTGTTAAGGAATTCTCTTCAGTCTCTTTAGGTTCTTCTCTTTCCCTTCGTTATGTCTTTTCTGAAGCAGTTTCCTCAGTTTCTCCATGTGGGGAGATGCTATTCTAGCCACTCAAGACATATGCTGTACCCATTCTCTACACATCTATCTATATAACTGAATGATTGAAGAACTGTTTTCTTCTCTACACTCCCCTTTCCAAAGAAACAGTGGAGCTTGAAACACAATCCCTGAGTTCCCATATGATACTACCTACCTAGGGTCTATTAGAATTTGAAGGTCTTCTCCAGGGAAAGAGTGGCAGTCTTTTTGCCAAGTTTTCTTACATGACTTCTAGGAATCAGAAAACTTGGAAAAAATAGAAAATTTATGCTCCCTCCCAAGGAGAAATTTCAGGAGATGAGCAGAATGCCTCTCCTTAAGGTTTGGGTCGCTTGTACTCTGCAATGAAGAATGGAGAACAGAGCAAAATATCTGAGCAACACTTTAAGTTCTTTAGAGCAAAGGTGTCAAGCATGTGGCCCATGATCCCATTAGGCTCACAATATTCCCAAATACACCAAACTAGATTAAAATATAACTTGGAAACATTTAACAAAATATGTAAAAATACATTAAAAATAGACATTACATATTTGAACCATCATCACATGGCCAGAAGGGATCCTTATGGACAGATTAGTGGCCCTGTTTCTTTTTAGTTGGGTACTGCTTCTTTCGAGGAACAAAAATTCTAGAACAGTTAACCAACAAGCCTTGTTTTTGCGCCAACCATCTTCATATGACTTTTTGTTGGGTGCTTTGCAGATTAAGTTGAATCAATATATTTTCTGACACCGATAAATTTATAATTTGAGATAGGGGATAATACTGAAAAAAGAACAGTTGGGCAGCAAAGCATGTGGCTTTACTGTTATCTCTTAGAGTTCATGCATTCCTTTAATCTAGAGTGGTATTCTAAAAAAAAACTTAATGGACAACACAAATATTTTTATGGAAAAAGGCAGCTTGATTTTATATCTTAAAACTGATTGTGAAGAAATTGGTGAAAGTTCATATTATTAACAGAAAGTATACTTAAGACATGTGGAAATGTATGAGCTTAACGGTAGATAAAATTGATAGAATATTGGACTTGGAATCAGGAAGACCTAAGTTCAAATTCTGCCTCACACACTTACTACCTATGTGACCCTGGGCAAGTCATTTAACTGTTTTCTTCAGTTTCCTCATCTGTTCAATAAGATTAATAATAGGACCTAACTGCCAGGGTTGTTGTGATGATCAAATGAGATAATATTTGTAAAGCAATCTGCAAACCTTAAAAAGTTATATAATGCTATCAATGTTATTATTGTTGCTACTGTTATTACAATTATCCATAACCTACCATTGATCATCTTCTATGTGGATCATAATCAGTGATCCTTGCAACAGCCAATCAAAAAAGTATTATACTATTAAAAGGCAGCATCGTGTAGGAGAAAGAGCTAACTTTATCATTAACTAGCTATGTGACTTTAGGCAGGTTATGAAACTGCTCTGGACCTCAATTTCCTCATCCATAAAATGAGGAAATTAGATGTCTGAGATAAACTAGGGAAAGAAACAAAGCTAAAATACTGCTTAAAATTTTCAAGTAATTAGCATTTCAAGTTCTTTAAACTGATGGAAAACTATTTTCTACAAAGCAGGACATGGAGAAGTTGAAAATTTTTAGACTTTGGTTCTAGGGACAATTCCAGCAGTAAATTATTGTCAATAAAAGGGGCAGCTAGTGGATAGAGCACAAGTGCAGGAGTCAGGAAGACCTGAGTTCAAATCTCACCTCAGACACTTGACACTTACTAGCTGTATGACCTTGGGCAAGTCACTTAACCTCAATTGCCTCATCCTGAGTCATCTCTAGTCATCCTGATGAATATTTGATCACTGGATTCAGATGGCTCTGGGGGAGAAGTAACGCTAGTGACCTGCACAGCCCTCCCTCACTCAAAACAAAGTCAAGTGCAAGTCATGTCATTATTTCTTTGGCAACGATGGACGAACACACACACACACATTGTCAATATAACAGGAAGGAAAACAGTAACCACTTAATATTTAGTGATTTTAAATCATTGTTTGAAAGACATAGTGTAGGCAAGGAACCTTAAAGAAAATGCAGATTAAAAACTATTGTGCTGCATATATTCATTATCATGCATAATAAGTTGTCATGTACAAATGAAAATTTTGAAATAAGGGGTAGACATTCCTTAAATGACACTTTTCTCCAGGTGCCAATCAGCTAAGGGATCATCTGTCTATCCTGTGGATGATTTCTTTCTGGCTGATCCATAAGCTTGGAATTCTCCCATTGATCCTAATCATTGCAAAGGTTTCCTTTATTTCTCAAATACTCCTTGATGTCTTTACTGACTCCTCCATTGTCTTACTGATAAATTCCTTAAGATCAGATGCTGTATTGTTCCACTGCATCTATATAAAACCTAGTAAGGTGTAGTTTTGAAGTTGCCTCTTGTTTGATTCATTATCCAAAATAAATTTTCCTCTTAATTACTCATAGGATTGCTGAGAGGAAAATATATTCCATAAAACAATAAAAATATGATAACGCACCATCCTTATTTTCATTATCAGAATTGTGTTTCCCAAATGTCAGGTTCTCTTCTCATTCTGTTTAGAGTGAATTCATCTCAGATGATGAATAGGTCATGTAAAGAATTTTGGATCATCAGTCTAAAGATCTGGCTTCAGATCATGACTCTGCCACTAACTAGTTGTGAGACTTTGGACAAATCATATTAACTCTCTGAGTCTCAGTTTCATAGGAGTTCATAGAATTTATCAATCATTGATAAACACTTATGAAGCACCTACTATGTGCCAGTTAGGGGCAGCTAGGTGGCAAAGTATAGAGTGCTGGGCCTGAAGTCAGGAGGACTTATCTTCCTGAGTTCAAATCTGATCTCAGACACTTACCAGCTGAGTGACTCTGGGCAAGTTACTTAACTCTGTTTGCTTCAACGTCCTCATCTCTAAAATGAGCTGGAGAAGAAAATGACAAATCACTCCAGTGTCTCTGCCAAGAAAACTCCAATGGGGTCACAAAGAGTTGGACAGGATTGAAAAATCAGTTAACAATACTATGTGTCAGGCACTGTGCTAAGCACAGGGAATTCAAAAAGGGGCAAAAGATAGTTCTTGCTCTTAAGGATCTTACAATGTAATGAATAACATGAAAACAACTATACAAGGGAATTTAGAAACCACGTAGTCCAACCTCATTTTACAGATGAAGAATTGAAGCCCAGAGGTATTAGGGGACTTACTCAAAGCTGCAAAGTAGTAAATAGCAAAACCGAGATTTGAATCCAATTCTCTAACTCTCAATCCAATATACGTTCCATGGTATTCCCTCACCAAATTCCAAAATGAATTTAACCAACATTTGTGATGTCTCTCTAAATTAAGATAGGCTGGTCCTTGGATGACAGGCATACAGTACATTGTATGCTCATCTTAGAACCCTTTCCAACTTGGTGAGACATGCCACAGTTTGCAGTCCGTTGGTAAAGGCCAGGGTCATCTCCATGTCATAATGAGGAGCTGTTATAGAATTCTAATGGAAATTATATATTTAGTTATTTGCATTTAGATGAGGAGTAGGAAAGCAGTTTGGAGTCTAACTTCAGTAAAGACCTTGTCTTTGATCATTTCAGACCATCAATTATGTAAAAGATGTACATTGGATCCTAACTAGAGGTCTATAAAAACCTTATTAGTTTTAGGCCTTCAAAATATAAGTGGTTAAATTCCTAATTTTAAGACAGTCAGCCAAAATCTGAAGATAATAAAATACCATTGCACTTTGGGAAATAAGGAAGCAGATGGTTTCAGAGAAACCAAGGAAGTCTTGTATGAACTGATGCAGAGTGAAGTAAGCAAAAGTAGAAAAAGAATTTATGCAACATCAATTTCATAAGGGCAGCTTCAAAAGGCTTCAGAACTTTGATCAATATAGTGACCTAACGTAATCCCAGACAGTAATGCTACTCATCTCCAGAAAAACAGGTGACAGACTCAAGATGCAGCATGGGTATGGCCAATATGAGTTATGTTTTTTTTGAATTTGTCTGTTTATTATGTTTATTATTTACCTTATTCTATTGCACAGGGTTAAGTAGGAGTAAAAGATTAATTGAAAAAGGAAAATAGGTATGACATTTGTAAAAAGATATAAACATAATGGAAAAGCAGAGGATTAGTTCTTATAAATCTATACTCTTAGAACTGCATGAGTATATAAAATACTTGGCAGGAGTTTCCTAAGGATATTTCAAAGTTGAAGGCAAACAAAGCTGGACATTCTCTCTCACTGTGTGAATTTGGCAATACATGGTTGCTAATGGCAGCTTTTGTTGCTGCTGGGCACCTTGGGCTGCCAGGGCTGCCATGAGCCTCCCCTGAAGGAGACCTGGAATTCTTGCGGGGGTAGAAAATTTTCTACAAGAGCAGATCTGCCAAGGTAGATCTGTCAGGATCCACCCTGAGAGATTTACTATTCTCTGTGCTGACAAGAAAAAAAGAAAAATCAAGGAGAAGGCAAATATCTTCATCAGAGGCCAAGCATAAATTAAATGGTATTTTGAGGATATAAAGTCAGGGAGAGGCACAAACATAGCTACTTATTTACCAAAATGAATGGATTATGGACAACATTCAACAGCTATATTCAGCAAGGCAAAAGTTGCAGACCTGCCTCAGTGAAGAGGTTTTCCATGTTGGGCATGTCCCTACTGCAATGAAATCCCAGGTGCAGTTCACATTAGGTTAAAACTTGTTGGTAGTAATTTGGCTTCACAGATGCATTAGTCTGGAACCTGGGATCACATTGTGCAATTTCATGCCTGGCTGCTCTATTCTACCTTCGTTTTTTAGCCAATGAAATAAAAATTGATAATGATGATTTGACTAATAACCTGCTAAATTTATTGATTAGTAAAGCTATTCTGTTAACAGATTCTACACAAGGTAAAAGCAATTTAGACAGTATATAAATTAAATTCTGCATAGTGGGATGTGCCACTACGCTGAGTGCTGTACTACATTAAGTATAAAAGCAATCGAGTAACAGTGCAATTAAACAACCCAGATTCTAGTTCTGTGAATGGCAATGACATAAAGCCAGTCACACCACTCACTGATTCTCGGAGAAATGTTAATCTTGCTACAATGTGTCTGCATTTAATGCAACACAGACGAAGAACATTTTCAAGGAATCTATAAGATCTGCATTCACAAATGACAGAATTTGTGGTTGGTGGTGGAGTTAAGAAGTTGGATAATTAGAGATGATTAAAAATCTGAAAAAGCCTTTCAAAATGTATACTATTGTATATAATGGGGACAGTTTGATAT
Source organism: Notamacropus eugenii (assembly GCF_028372415.1). Lineage (NCBI taxonomy): Eukaryota > Metazoa > Chordata > Mammalia > Diprotodontia > Macropodidae > Notamacropus > Notamacropus eugenii. The sequence continues at coordinate 126,106,126 of NC_092874.1, read as the reverse complement.
GGTTGATAAAGCATGCTGGGCTTGGAGCCAGGAAAAAACTGGGCTCAAATCCTTATTCAGTTTATGGTGTTAGTGAGTCACTTAACATATCTGAATCTCAGTTTCTTTATCTGTAAAATGGGGTTAATTATGCCATGTAGCATATGCCTCACAGAGCTGTTGTGAGGCTCAAATGAAAGTGTTTATAAAGTATTTTAGAAACCTTCAAGTGTTTATATCAGTTATTTTGGTTATGAATAGGATATTTGGTGCCCATGAAGTATTGTTATATGTCAACACATTAAGGATGCAGATTTTTAGAACATTTAGAATATGGATGAAGGAATGAGTTATTGAATACGAAAAACTTGTAGTGTCATAAGTAGTACCTAAGGGATCTGAAAGAGGTAATGAGCTTCCCTAAACACCTTATCACAGATTGAATTAGGCTTTGGGGATGACTGACTTTGCAGTATACTATTTTCCTATTTCACTGTAATGTATGTTGCTAGGACAGATAATGTTAGAGTTCCTTACACTCAAATTCAACATTTTCATGTTATACATTTTATTATTTAGCAGTGCAGGCATACCCACTTTGAGATCCATCTGTTTTTAAAGGCCTGTGTGTTTAAACAAAGTTAAAATATTGAGGTTTGAAACTTAACAACCAATTTTAGACTATTAAGCTCAATAAAGAACACCCCATGTGCTATCAGGGCTATTGGAAAATAAATGAGTCTGCTCTTAGCAAACATATGGTATTTATATTTTTATAGTATAGTGAACGTCATGGTTAATTTATATGAACTTTTAAAATCAAAATAGAAATAATATGTGTGTCCTTGCTAGTTCTCTCTACAATGATTCAAAAGAAATTAAATGATTTTTTAAAAAAATTTCTTAATATTTTTTAAAAATCATAGAATATTAAGATGTTAGCTTTGGAAGGGATGTTGAAGGTTATTTAATGCAACCTCATACCTAATACAGGATTACTTTATATAGTGTCCCTGATATGTGGTCACAATCTCTTCCTCTCCTCCTCTCTGACTGGGTCTCCCAAGCTCTCTCAGTCTGAAAGTGTAGCAGCCACTGATAGCTCTCCCCTGTTGCTAATTTTGGCAGCTTTAACCTGCTCCATTTTCATCCAGGGTGGGTTTACCTCTTTTTAGGCAGCCTGTCTCCCTCTTGGGAGTGGAGGTGGGGTTGGAGGGCACTAACCCCCAACTGGTGCCATATAATGAAAAAGTAAGATTGGCTTGAGCACACTGTGCAGCTCAATACTCCAAATACTCGAGTAATTCACCAACCTTAGTCCAGTCTTCCCAACAATCTCTTCTGTTGGGACTACAGATGTGTGTGTACATATGTGTATGTGTGTATGTGTGTATGTGTATGTGACCACTTCTGGACATTCTATGTCTTTTTGAAAATATCTAAATATAAGAATCTTCTACTACTACACACGACTGTCCATGTCATAGTTAGACAGCTTTGATTATTATAAAAGTCTATCCTATTTCTATCAGCAGAACTGCTCTGACTCCAACCCTCCCCCTATGCTCAGTGACCCTTTCTTCACTTTTTCAGGCTAGAAGTCTCTTTTATCCCTAGTACTATAAACCAGCAACCTGGCTCATTTCTAAAGAATGAGGATATAGAGAACACTGTAACTATCCCAAGTCAGTTTAACACTTTGTTGGTAAAATGTAATTATAATTTACCCATATGACTACTCTTTTCACTTTTCAAAGAAAGGACAAGGAAGAGAGGAGAGAGACTTATAATTAAATTCTAAAATTTCTGAAATTAAAAGCTGGGAATACAAAATGTTATTCAATAGATGCAGCAACTATTTTAAACACGCTTCAATTTAGCATTTTGGTCTGTAAGTGGAATTTGATCCATAATGGTATAGTGGAAAGAGAACTAGGTATGAAATCAAGGGACTTGGATCTGAATCCCGACTCTGCTACTCATTAGCTATGTCCCTTCTGTCAAGGCACTGGATTTCTGTGGAACCAATTTCTTCCTTTATAAAAATGAAAGGATTGGATTACATGATCTAGAACAGGTATCAAACTCACTAACTTGAGACAAATTAAAATGTAATTGGAAAATATTTAACGAAATAAATAGTATTGCAATATAACGTAGATAATGTTGATTTGTGGTTTTTTAAGTCACTATGTGGCTCATAGAGAGGGATATACTGATTTTTTTTTATTTTGACACTACTGATTTAGAATGTCCTTTTTAGCTTTCAATCCTCCACATTGACAAGAGGGAAGTTGTGTCTATTGCTGCCCACCTCCAATCTATAGGATTTCACTTTGACAGATTTCTTTTTGTACTCCTACCCCAGAACTGACTCAGTGAATTTTTTTGCAAGTTGTAGAAGCAAAAGCCCTAGTATAATAAAGTCAAAAGACCTCAAAAACACTCTAACAAATTTTTTACATATGTCTATTTTTGCACAAATTTGCCTTCAACAATGACTTGGAGCCAAATATATTCTCCAGTTTTATTGGAAATAAAGCTGAGAAAATGAATAAAACAGATTTATACATAGCAACAAAATTTCCTATGAAGTAATATTTTCCCCACTAACATGAGAAAATTTGGAAGCAAAAAGAACATGGGGGAGCAAACCCAAAAAGAATCATTAGTAGCCCACTGCACAACTGACCTGATTTTCTCCCTTTCCCTCTCTTTATTCCCCTTCCATTACTGTACTTTCCATCGGAGTGGCTTCCATTTTAATAATCATAATATATAGCCCTCAACTTTTCAAAATGTTTCGATATCTGTTAGCTCATTTTCTGTTCACATAATTTGTCAGTTGTATAAAGTAAAGCCTGGTGACATTAAATGATGGATCTAAGGTCACACAGACCTTGGCATGTCAATTAAATTCTATGTGCCTCAGTTTCTTGGGTTATATGATCTCTAAAGCACCTTCGAGTTGTAAAGGTGCTCTGATCTCTAATTCCATGCTATTACCTCCAAGCTTTACAGTCTTCATTGCCATTTGTGTGAAAGAACACAGTAGATGGAATTTTGAATTTGTAGAGAAAATGGTGCTCAGGTTCTATTATCTTAGTATACTCTGAAAATTAGTGTCCAAATAGAAATTTTGAAATGCATGTGATATCTATATGTCTTTACTTCATGTAAAATACTCCATGTATATTTTTCAGATTTTTTTTCTTGAAAACAAACAATAATCAACTGTAACAATCAAGTTACAATTTAATGGGTAATTATGTGTGTCTCCACAGGACACTGCATGTCAGTGGAGTAAAGAAACATCAACTAACTTTACTGTTGCAATATTAAGATATCACTGTGCATTTGCAGCTGGAAAGTACCTTAGAGTCCATCTACTACACCCCACCTCCCACCCCATTATTTCATAGGTGAGGAACGGATGGGAGAAGCTAAGAAACATGGCCAAGCTCAAATAGGTAGTAAGTACCAGGGCTGAAATTTGAACAAGGATTCTCTGACTAAATGAAACTGGCTTTCCACTGTCCTAAGCTCCCTTGATTTCCAATATTAATTAAAGTGCTATCAGAGTCACTGCTAAGGCCAGGTGATTAAAGCTTATCCTCAGGAACCAATGGTACCTACAGTTCTTTATTGTTGTTTAGTCCTGACCTCATGGGATCTTCTTGACAGAGATACTAGAGTGGTTGGCCATTTTCTTCTCCAGCTTATTTTATAGAGAGGAAACTGAAGCAAACAGGGTTACCTGACTTACCCAGGGTCACATAGCCAGTAAGTGTCTGAAGCCAGATCTAAACTCAAGTCTTCCTGACTCTGGCCTGGCACTCTATCCACTGCTCCACTTAGCTGCTCAGTCTTTTAGCAAGATGAATTTTTACCTAGTCGGCCACGAATCAGAAATCATTTCTTAAGTACTACTTTGTATAGGGTACTGGGCTAAGCAAGGAGAGGATAAATACCAGAAATTGGAGACAGTCCCTGCTTTCAAAACACATAGCTACTAGATAAAGTGAGCTCCTCCCCTTCTGCGCTATTGCCCCCAACCCCACCCCTGCAGTGGCACCACTTTAGGCTGTTTGCCCCAAATGTAGTTTACGGTGTTTATCTTGTGTTCAGTAATTCCAAGCTCCAGGTCGGGAACGGGAATGGGAAGATAAGATACATGTATTAACTTCTGCAAGAGGAATTCCACATTACCAAACTACCACACTGGGTTTTACTGAAAGAAAACAGGGATAGGAAAAGAGGCTACAATTATAGACATTGAAAGGCTATTTCTCATTCTTCACAAGATTCAGATGAATTATTACTATTATTAAATATTCATAGAGTATACACAATGCTTTAAACATAAAATAAATTCTCCAATGATCCCTTCTCAGAGTTTAAGGGGAAGAAATCTGTTAGAAAAAGGTGGCAACTGTCAGTCCCCTAGTAAAGATTGCTTTAAAGCAGAGAAAAGAATTCTACCCTTAGAAAGTTCACAGATCTGTTTTCGGGCATGTGGTAGAAGGGTTAAAAAACCCAGAGAGTCAAGATCCATGACCTTCCCTACTCTTTGGCTCTTTCTCAGAGCCTAGGGCCACCACAGACTCCTAAATTTAAGTTCTGCAATAGTGAAAGCCAGTCTTAGCTGAGAACATATTACAAAGGCATTTTTCCACCTAGGAAATAAAATCATTTCCAGATATCTTCAGAGTGTACTGGGATGGACTGAATTGAAAGAACAACTACCTCCATGGCTAGATTTTTCTACTTAGAGCCTCATAATTTTATTGATTTGGAGCTGGAAAGGACCTTAAAGGTCAATTAATACAACAGCCTCATTTTATATGAGAGGAAATTGAGGGTAAAAGAGATTTAAATGACCTGCCTGAGATCATATATGTATGTAACAGTCAGGATTTGAACTCAGGTCCTGAAATTCCAGATTCAATGGTCTTTTCCTTTCCATTTCCTGAATGCCACTATATTCAGGAACTTCTCCCTGAAACAAATCTTCACTTTTTAAAATACCAACCTTCCCACCACTGCTTGGTCATCATGGAATCTTACAGTCTTGGAAGAATTTTGATTGAGATCCACCTTAAGGGCAGGAAGGAGGTACAGGGTAAGTGAGAGCAGGCCTCCATACACTACAAATTATTATTACAAACAAATAATTAAGGAGGAGTCATTGTAGAAAGATTATCATCAAGGAGGGAAAAAAGCATGAACAAAAATGAAGATGGCTATGGTTATGTGGAACAAACGAGATGACTAATGTGTCAGCTCCTGGGCCCCACTGATATCCTGTCAAGAAAAAGAGTCAGAGGTTTCTGGAAAGTTAGGTGGACTCCCTTTGATGAACTTATAGGAAGGACAGGCATGAATGGATGTGGTTTTCACCGAGGGAGAGAATACCCTCATTGATGAGATCACACACGTATTAGAGATCTGAGCACAACAGATTCAGAGCAGTGAAAGAGAAACATGGCTGTTGTGTTGCCCAGAGGTAGAGTGGCACACTGGTGTGGGCTGGAGGCAGAGGACGATGGAATCAAATCAATGTTCTATCATTTATTAGCTGAATGGAATAAGCTAAGTCACTTCATGTCTCAGAGCCTTAGCTGCCTCATCTCTAAAATGGGAGCGAAGGCAGGGAAGGTTAGACTAAGTGATCTCCAAGGTGCCTTTTTGCTCCAAATAACAACCTAGCAATTTAGTACTTTAATGTCTGAAAAGCACTTTACATCAATTATTTCATTTGATCTTCATAAAACAACCTTGTGAGTAGGTGCTATTAGTACAGGGCCTGGCACAGAGCAGGCACCTTATTATTCCCATGTAACTGAGGAAGAAATGGAGGAGGAAAGAGGCAAAGGGACATGTACAGAATCACGCAGAGGCAAGATCTAAACTCAGTTCTGCCTGACTTCAACTCTGGCACTCTAAGCAAAATACCATCTAGCCACCATCTGAATCACATAGAATAGGAGTCTGTGATGACTCTCCTGTGTAAGAGAGCAAAGAAACGCCTTCCACCTCCCTTCACCTGCCTCCGTCCTCCTCCCTGATTTTATCACTAGCTTGATTCTTCTTGCCATTTCACAAAAGTGGCATTGTCCTTTGGGGTCTGTGTCTGGAGATGTATGCTCTTATTCCGTTGGGTTTCCTGGCACAATTTTCATCTGACCTGTCAAGGTGAAGAATTCTGTGGGGAACAGCTCCCTCCCCTGACAACTGAGAGCGTTGCTGCCTTCTGTCCAAGATGAACCAGGGACCTGGACCAATCATTGCTTCCTCTGGCAGTCAGGCAGGCAGGGCAGGCAGGTTTAATGTGACCAGAGGAGGAAATTAAGTTTGCCCTTCAGTTTTATGTTTAATGCTTGTGATTTGTGAATCAAAGTGTTATATATAAACAGAGAGATCATTTACACATAAACTATGCATAGATGGGCTTTTAAACTGTGGTGCCATTTTTTCCCCCTTTCAGAACAAAAGAAGAAGCTGTTTTTATGAAGGGTTTTGGAATAGATAGAATAGATAGTTCAGTTTTAATTTATGTTTATTTCCAACTTGTGAATTTTACAGAACAAAAACTTTTGGCAGTTAGGCAACAGGCAGGAGGTACATTTATGTACAGAGGAGGTAATGAATTTTGGCAGATGTGTACATGCCAAATATTATTACTTAAAGCGCTAGCCTTCTAATGAAACTGACAGAGATGGCAGAAAGATCTGGCATACAAGCAGGAAGATCGAAGGCCAGAGAGATCTAATTAGTGCTGCCAGATATTTTTATTTGGTGATTCAAGTTTGAGATGAAATGTTAATACTTGTAACGCTGGAAATAGGACAACATAAATAACTCATTTTCTCCCTTGTGCACATTGGACATGTTTCACATTCCAATGAATTGAGGTTTGAAAGAGCTCAGCAACATTGAAATGGGTATGTGTGGGTAGTGACTCTGAGATAAAATTCATTTGTTTCTGTTCATAAATATTTGAATGAGTACTGTGTGGTTTGTATTCCAATACTTGTAATAAATAAAGGTTTGCTTTTGTAGGTCCCTTTATATAATAAGTTTGAAGAAGAAGGAAGTAATAATGACAAAGTATAAGATGAAGCTATAACAAAAGCATTCCATTCATTATTACATACATATGTATATATGTGTGGGTGTGTATATATGTGTATTTAATTTAGTAATTCTAGGAGGATGCACACTCCTTGAGGGCACATGCATTCTCAATTTTTGGTGTCTGGATCCCTATAACCTAGCATGGTGACTGGAACATAGAGGTGCTTTAGTATAGGTTTGTTGAATTGAATGGGTATGGTCACTCCATCTATCAAGGGGTTTTTAATCTAGGGCTTGTAAATTTTTAAAAAAATGTTTTTATGACTGTATTTCAATATGTTTGGTTTCCTTTATAATTGTATGTGTTTTATTTTATTTAATTAAAAACATAATTCTGAGAAGGGGTCCATCGGTTTCATCAGCTGGATTCTTCACAGTTCAAAACCACAATGTCACATAGGTTACAATAGATACAGACTTTTCATTCAAGAAAATTAGTTACAAAAGGAAAGAGAAAAATGAGACAGCGGTTGGGAGAGGAGTAAGACAATCCTCTCTAAACCTAATTAATATAGTTCTCTTGAGACAGAATCATAGTTCATTGCTAGTCATATACATGAAACTTTTCAAGTTTGGTATGGATTTACCAGAATTTGCGTCATGTCGTGATTAAGTATCTGAAGGCAATTTTAGTGCAGTAAGACTTCCTTGTAATACCCTCTAAATCTGTTTTGTCTCTTCAATTCAGATAAATGATATATTAATTCATTTATTCCTTCTCAAGCCTGCCATTTCGGTTTAGCCCTACATATATGGTAGTACCTAGGATGGGGTTGTTGTTCAGTCATCTCATTTGCATCTGAATTTTCATGACCCCACATGGGGTTTTCTTGGTAAAGACACTGGAATGGTTTGCCATTTCCTTCTCCAGCTCATTTTATAAATGAGGAAACTGAGGAAAGCAGAAATGACTTGCCCAGGGTCACACAGCTAGCAAGTGTCTGAGGCCAGATTTGAGGAAGAAGAGTCTTCCTGACTCCAGATCCAGCACTCTATATACTGTTCCACATAACTGCATAGGACATTAGAACCTGGGTGTAAGATTCTTAATTTATATTACTTATACTTTTCTCTGTTGAGTACTCATTTAATTGTTTTTTTCTGTCTGTTAAGTTTGCCAATTGTAAAAGAATTGATCAGACTCTCTTACTCATTTTATTTCCTTCTGTTTATTAGTAAATAATTTTCTAAATGAGTGATTTTATACTAAGTTAGCAGACAAGGCTACAAAGGTGTTGCAAGATTTTAAGTCTGTGTTTTAAATTGTGTGTCTGCCAGCCATCTTGGCAGTCAACTATGCTGCCATATCAGCTCATGAGAATGGCAGAATCCAAGATGACTCAAGAGGATTGTAGCTCTATAACATAAAACAGAGTGGTCAGAGAAGTCAAAGAAACTAGAGGAATGTCGTATCAGAGATACCAGAGTAGGAAAGGGATAGGAAGGAAGGAAGAAGATATGAGATATTATAAGAATAAGCAGAAAAGGATCTGAACTGTAAATTGGTCAAAAGCCAAGTATGGGTAAACTTTAAGTAGATGAGTTTCAGTTATATTGGAGAGAATGAAGCATGTGTAATAAAATAAAGGCAATAGATTTGGATCACACATTTAAGAAATGTTGTCATGAATGGGAAGAAATGATGTAGTTGTTGGAAAGAGTAGGATGAGAAGGCTTAGTTATGAGAAAGAAGAAACCTGGAGAGAGACATAGAGTCAGAGAGAACAGGGAACAGAAAACTTACACAGGTAACTTTGTAGAATAGTCATGAGAAACACAATTGTGGGTGTCAGCTTGTTCTGTTTGTGGTCTTCAAATTCTTTAGAAGAGAACAAGCTATTTCAAAATTTAATTTGTGTATGTTCATCTCCAACTATTTTTATGAAGATATTAGTTCATGGCTCTGGGGTGAAGTCTGCATTTTCTCCAATGAAATATAAGATTTGTATGTTTATTTTACTTTCTGTACATACAAATTAGCTTCATGCTTCTTAAAGATAGGGAATATTTTGTTTGTATCCTCCTACAGTGATTTACAAGCATTAGGTACTTCCAGAATCACAGAATCTCAAAGATAGAAGGGAACTCTTAAACCGTGCAGCCCAACCCTTCACTGAGGGAGAATCCCTTTTATAATATCTCTAATAATCTGACCATCTAGCCTTCTTTAGAAGACCTCTAATGAGAGAGAAAATGGCTCCGGAGAAAAAACATTCTATTTTTTTGTGGTTCTAATTGCTTTGTTTTGTTTTCCCCGTAAATCTGACTCTCCACATCTTCTAGTCCTATCCTCTGAGCCAGGCAGAATAATTTTAATTCTACTTTCTCATGATGTTTCTTCAAATACTTAAAGATAGCTACTGTATTCCCTCCTAAGTCCTTTCTTCTCCAAACAAAACATGACTTACTTGTTCCCCATACGGCGTGGTCTCTGATTCTGCCAACATTTTGTTCTTAGCACAGTGACTGGCAAATAGTAGATGCTTAATAAATGTTTGATCACGTCTCATCTTCTCCTTTCTCTTATATATACAGCTTTTTTTTCCTGTGTTCTACCTAACAAATGGCACCTAGAATTGAATACAATGCCTTCCATGGGATCTGAGGAGGACAAAATTCAATGGAGCCCTAGAGTCAAAGAAGACCTGCCTGAATTCAAATCTAGTAAGCGACACTATCTGTTTGATCTTAGACAAGTCACTTAATCCCTGTTTATCTCAGTTTCTTCATACGTAAAATTGTGATTTTAATAGCACCTGTCTCCTAGGATTATTGTGAGGATAAAATGAAAAATAGTTGTAAAGTATTTAACACAGTATAAGTGCAACATAAAACGTAGCAATTATTAATGTTGTTCTGGCATTCATTCATGTCTGACTTTTCACGATCCTGGGGACCATACTGTCGATGGGGTTTTCTTGGCAAAGACATTGGAGTAGTTTGCCATTTTCTTTCCTCCAGTGGATTAAGGCAAATGGAGGCTAAGTAACTTGTCAATATCACACAGTTATTCTGAAGTCAAAGCTGAACTCAGGTCATCCCAACTCCAGGTCCTGGCACTCTATCCTGAGCTGCTTAGCTGCCTCACTATTACTATTATTCTTATTTTTTAAAAAAAAGCTACTGACCACATTGGGAAGGATGGAAAATTGCTTTCTTTGAAAAAAAGTCTTCAGGTACTTAATAATATTTTCTAACAACAACATGTACTTTGAGTGATCTCTTTACAAGTTAGGATTTCATATGAGACACCAAAAAAATCCATGAAAATATAATGGAAGTAAAAGAAATTCTGCTTCCATACACAAAATAAGGTTTTTCTTTTCTTCCCCTAGTCCTCTTGTGCCATATTTCTAAGAAAGTAAATTAAACAGTTCAGTTCCCTGTGGATAATCAATACATGCCCAGAAACTTGTGCTCATATCACTCAAGGGACAAACAGTATACACTCTCACATGCAATCCAACAGGAGTAGAACCTCTGTGTGCTTTCTTTTCTCTTTGTTTCCTTGTCTTATTGTGCCTTATCTATATCCCCTTTCCTTCCCTATCTATTATTTTCTTTCCCCTATTTCCTATTCTTCTGAGTTCTCTTGCTGATTTCTTTTTATATCTGGAATGCTGTTAATCCTTCAGGACTCACTGGCTTTTCTCCCATTCTTTTCCTTTATCTTTCATTTTCTAAAACAGGTATTTCATTTCTAATATTGGTCCATATTAATCCTTGCCATGGCTGGTTTGTTTTCCTCCAACATATTTCTCTTTCTCCCTTCTTACCTGACAGCCTAGGCCAACCACCCTTTTGGATCATCTGTTTTGATCTGTTTTGTTTTGTTTCAAAGCTAAAAACGTTCACCTTTTATCTACACCCTCTCATCATGCTTTCCAATCCCAATCCACAATTCAATCTATAATCTCTCTTTTTATATCTAGCCCTTTCTCTCCTCTACAAAATCAAGGAAGATAGAGAATAAAGGCTTCACAGAAATTCATTAATTCAACATCTTTGCTTCTTTGCCTAAAATAAATCTCAAGATGAACATGTGGGGAGTGAGGGGAGTGTCACTGGGAAATGACAGCAATATTAGCAATGCTTTAAAAAACCATCAATAACATTTACTTTTTAAAGTAAGAATATCATTGTCAAGGGAAAGGGGGAGTGGATGGTTGCCAACGTCATATAATAATAGGATCTCACGTCTAGAAGAACATATTTAACCCAACCCATGTCTGAAACAGGACTCTCCTTTATACTGTCACAGATCAGGTCTCATCTAGCCTCCATTTGAAGACTGCCACATCTGCCCCCCTACATTCCTGTACTATCTCTCTTGTTCTCCATAATTTTTCACTGACAGCAGTTCATAAAAATCATGCTTATAAGTTATTTCAGTACTCTGGGATAGAATTCATCCTGACCTGGTGTTAGGATAGAGTGACAGGATGACTCATCTTCCTTATTTCAAATCTGGTCCCAGATACTTACTCCCTGTGTGTCCCTAGGCAAGTCACTTAACCAAGTTTACCTCAGTTTCTTCATCTGTGCAATGAGCTGGAGAAGAAAATGGCAAACTACTTCAATATCTTTTGCCAAGAAAACCCCAAATGGGACCATGAAGAATCAGACACAACTGAAACAAATGAGCATCATCTTTTAGTAACTAAAATGGGGGAGGGCAACATATTAACTAATTTCTATCCTACTTGATTCCAATCAGAACAACTGATTTCTGAAAAATAGGCAGCAATGATCTCCACAAATGAACTGAACTACTTTTCTATTGTTAATACAGCTGAGCCTCTCTGAGTAAAGACTGACTTGTTCCTTGAAAGGGAGCAGAAGTGTTACACATAAATGGCCTTCAAATCTTAACTAGAACTTGGAATGGGAGAGAAGTGGGAAGAACTAGGGAAAAAGTCGAAAAGAGACAGATTTAGGTTATTGTAATGATAACCTTTCTAATAATTACAGCTAACCAAAAGTGAAAAGATATCTTCAGGGGATAATCACTAAAAGTTAAGGTTGGATGATGATTTCTTGGATGTTATAAAGAGATTCTGTGAATCTATTATTCTGTGAATGCAGATATTAAAAAATTGATTGCAACCCTGAACAAGTACTCAGGAGAAGTCAATAGAGAATTGGGTAATAAAGAATATAATTACACATGATCTGACTAGACCAGAAGAAGCAGGCAACTTTTGAGCACAAAGGTTCAGATGATTGGTCTTGTGATATTAGACATTTTTGTCAATGACTCCTCAGATTGGCAGATGATACCAAACTGAGATCAATGGCGAACATACTGGACAGAATTAGGATCCAAAAAGACTTTGACAAACGAGAACATTGGGACAAATCTAACAGATGAAATGAATGCATATCAGTTAAAAAACTATCAACTTCATAAATACAAGGTGAGGAAGGCACGACTAGACGACCTTTCATCTGAAAAAGACTTGATTTTTTCTTTGTGGGCTACAAGTTCAATATAAGCCAGCAATATGATGTGACAGTCCAAAAAATGAATACAATCTTAGGCTACTAGAAGCATAGTCTAGGATTAAAGAGGTGATCTTTGCCCCAATAAAATCATCTTTAGAATATTGTTTTCAGTTCTAGATGTCACCATTATGGAAAGAATAAAGCAGAGATTGCCAAGAGATGTTGGAGGGTCCCCTTCACCATGATCACCAGATCGTCATGTGGTTGGTTAAGAGAACTGGAAATTTTAAACTAGGAAAAGAAAAGATTTAGGGGGACATGATAGCTACTTTCAACTATGTAACCCATTACTTCCTGGAAAAGAGAGGGAGAAGAAATGGAAACAATGCCAAATTTTTGTATTCCTGGGCTTGAAGATCACTGCAGATGGTGACTGCATTCAAGAAATTAAAAGGTACTTGCTCCTTGGAAGGAAAACTATGGCAAATATAGCATACTAAAAAGCAGAGACATCACCTTGCTGACAAAGATATAGTCAAAGCTATGTTGATGTTGTTTTTTAGTAGCAATGTATGAATTGGACTATAAGGAAAGTTGAGCACAACAAAATCAGTGCTTTCAAATTTTGGTGCTACAGAAAACTTTTGAGAGAATCTTGGACAGCAAGGAATCAAATCAGTCAATACTTAAAGAAATTAATTCAGGCTACTCACTGGAAGGCTAAGTACCGAAACTGAAGCTTAAACACTTTGGCTACATCATGAGAAGATAAGACTCACTGGAAAAGATCCAGATATTGGGAAAGATTGAAGGCAAAAGGAAAAGGGGACAGTAGAGTATGAACGGATACTATCATGGAAACAATGGACATGAACTTGGACAGACTTTGATAAAAGGGCCTAGAATGCTATTGTCCACAGAGTCATGAAGAGTCAGACATGACTGAATAACTGAACAGCAACACCTGGGACAATCCCCTCTCATATGTATGGATCTCTTGATCAGCTCCTGTTGGTTCAATCATTAGTTGATTAGTAGATTGATATTAGTCTTTCTCCTGAGCTACAGTCACATATTACCAATTGCCTCTTGGATACCTAGAATTAGATGTCCCATAGGCATTACAAACTCAACATGCCCAAAATAGAATTCATTATCTTTCTCCACAAACCATCCACTTTCTGAATTCCCCTGCTGTTGGTAAGAGAATTACAAGCCTCTTTCAGAAAACAAATAAACAAAAAAACATGGTAAGACCTATATAAACTGATGCAAAATGAAGTGAGAAGAACTGGGAGATCATTGTGCACAGTAACAGCAATGTTGTAATGATGAACTGTGAAAGACTGGGCTGCTCTTATCAATACAATGATCCAAGACAAATCCAAAGGACTCATGATGAAAAAATTCTATCCACCTCCAGAGAGAGAACTTATGAACTCCAAGTGCAAATTGAAGTATAATTTTGTTACTTTCTTTATTTTTTTTGCTTTTTTAAATTTGGCTGATATGGAAATATGTTTTGCATGATTTCACATATGTAGTTGACATCGTGTTGTTTACTTTCTTGGTGATAGGGAAAGGGGTGGAAGGGAGGGAGAGAATTTAGAACCCAAAATTTAAAAAGAAAAGAATGTTAAAAATAAATAAATAAATTGAAAAAAGAGAGAGAGAGAGAGAGACTCACTGCCCTCCAAGTGGCCATCACACTCTCACCACCATCTCATGTCCAACCCAATTTTACTTTCACAACATCTCTGTCATACATCCCTTTCTTTCCATTTACAAAGCCGCTCTTTCCATTCATGAAGCCACCACTCTAGCTAGTATAGACCCTCATTACCTCTCTCCTACAGTTGACTTTAAGCTGATCTCCCTTTCCATAGTCTCTTCCCACTCCAGCCCAGCCTCTATTCAGGTAGAGTAGGTCATCATCCTCCACATCCTTTCACTCAATGAATTGTGGTGGATCTCTGTTACCTCCAGGACCAAATTTAAAATTCTCTATTTAGCATTTAAAACCTCTTCCCTATTTTTCTAGTTTTCTTACACTTTATTCTCCTTTATGTATTCTACCACCAGGCTATACTGATCTACTTCCCGTATCTGGTACATGACATTTCATTTCTTGCCTCCACACCTTAACACTAACTACCAAAACTGGAATGATCTGCCCTTTCACTTCCACCTCTTAGCTTCTTAGCTTCTTTCAAGATGTGGTCCCAATTCAACTTTCAGGAGGAGGCCTTTCCCAGTCCCTATAGCTATTAGAACCTTCTCCTCTGAGATTGCCTTCTATCTACTATATCTATATTTATATTTCTGATACTATATTGAAAGAGGATGATATAGTAATATGAAGTATGTATATATATGTATGCATATATACATATATATATGCATACACCTAGTTATTTTAAATCTTGTCTCCCTTATATTTGAAGGGTTGTCGAGTGAAATAGGGATAATGTTTGTTCTGCTTTATCTCAGACAAAAAAAAACTAGGAGCTGTGGAAAGAGTTTATAGAAACTAAGAGCTATGGGAAGAAATTATAAGGCAATATTAGAACTGAGGAGAAGTATAATGGATAGTTTAGGGAGTTGGTGAGATTTCCCTCACAAAGAATCTTCAGATAAAGTCTAGATGTTAAGAAGGGTATATAAAAGCCTAAAGATATCATGCTTTCTCTTTGATTATACAAGATTACTTGCCAAAACACAATATATTCCGTGAACATAGAAATAGTTTTCTATTTATACTTATGTAGGATAAAGATGTGCAGCTCAAATTTCCTGTAAAAAATCAAATTTTCACCTACTGTAAGATTTTAATTTATTTTCCCTCATCATAACATGCAGGTTATTTCCATAAGCAAGTTTTTTGTTTCCAAATCTTCCTAAGTTCTTGAGAATTTCCTCTAGTATTTTGCCTAAAGCAATGCATGGTGACATCTAGATTCCTCAACAGTAGCTTTATGTTAACTCTATATCACCTTGACTCATCACAAAACATAGTTTCCATTGGCCTGTGTAGGGTTTCTGACAGACATTCTTTCCCACAACTTCAGCTTTATGTAGATACAGACTTACTTGCTGAAAAATGTGGTGCCAGACTTGTTCAGCACATAAACACTCAAGGTGACAGGAAACATTGATATTCCCCTGCAATTCCACTTCTCTTTACAAAAATGGCAGTATCAGAATGTGATAATCTCACTCCATCTCATCTCTGTAAGATAGATAAATTGTGGGGAGATAAAACTTGGCAAGGAAGATTCAGGGGGTAAAAAAAAGGAAGCTGTTAAATTCCCCAAGGCTTCCCTGAGTGCTGTTATTCTGATAAAACAGTTCCCTTGGGCTGTTAGGTCATATCTAGTTTCTCAGTCTGGCAATGATATTGTCCTCCACCTGCCAGGTCTGGATGATACAAGCGTTTAAAGGAAGAGGAAGGAGAGAGTAGGTGGGAGGGAATTCATGTAAAATGTCATGCTTTTCAAAAGTACAGTAAAGGGGTGGTAAGGTCTAGTGTAGCTACAGGATGGAAAGAGAGTAGAATTTGACCTAAAGAGAGATCTGTGTCATCTTGGCTCAGTATCTCTTTGCAGATTGACTTGCATGTCAATTTCTTCAGCCCTACTCTAGTCCCATATTTCCCAGTAGACAACTGAACCTAAATATCCTGGCAGACATCTAATTCAACATGTGCAAAACCAAACTTGGCGTCATCCCCTGAAAGCCTATTCCTTTGCCTAATATAACTATTTTTGTGGATGGCATTGCTATAATTATATTCACCCAGACTTGAAATCTGGGAAACATTTTAGAATCATTGAATCTAAGAGATGGAAGGAATTTAAGAGACTTATCTACTCCAAGCCATGCCTCAATCCTCACTTAAACACTGTTGATCAGACCTCTGCTTAAAAAGCTTCAGAGAAGAGTCATCTACTGTCTCCTGAGTCAATCCACCAATAACCCTAATCATTATAGAGATTTTCCTTATATTTAGCCCAAACTTGACTTTGTCACCCTTCGTCCTTGTCCTGTTTATGATTCCTGGGATCACATAAAGCCAGGGTAATCCTTCCTCTTTGTAACAACCCTTACAATGACGAAGGAGAGCTGCTAAATCCTACTTCCTCCAAATGTACCTGCCTAAAGCCTCCCCCTTCCTGCTTACACTTGCCCAGGTCTTTCCAATGTTCAACTTATGGCTAGATGTAGGGGCTTCTCAACATCCTTGTCACTCTTCTCAATACATACTCCACCTTGTCAATATCCCTCTTATATATGGTCATCAGAAGTGAACACATCTATTCCAAATGCACTCTGACCAGGGAAGAGTGCAGCAGGATTCTATTAAACTGTTAACATATCCTAGTATCATATTAACTTTATGGAATTTTATAATACATTTTTGACTCATACTGAACTTGCAGCACATTAAAAGTTTTTAAGTCTTTTTTTTTTCCATAGGAGCTATTGTCTTGCTAGCTATCTTGAAGGTTAACATGAAAAAAGAAAACCTAAGATCTCAGCAGCTAGTCCCATTACTTCCTGGAAAATACAGGGAGAAGAAATGGAAGCAGTGTCAGAATTCATATTCTTGGACTCAAAGATTACCATAAATGGTGACTACATTCATGAAATTAAAAGACACTCCTTGGAAGGAAAGCTATGGCAAATCTGGACAGCATACTAAAAAGCAGAGACATCACCTTGCTGAAAAAGGTCTGTATAGTCAAAGCTATGGTTTTTCTAGTAGCAATGTATGGCTGTGAGAGTTGGGACTATAAGGAAAACTGAGCATCACAGAATCAATGCTTTAGGATTGTGGTACCCAAGAACACTTTTGAGAATCCCTTGGACAGCAAGGAGATTAAATCAGTCAAAACTTAAAATAAAATTCAGGCTACTTACTGGAAGGTCAAATTCTGAAGCTAAAGCTTAAATACTTTGGCCACATAATGAGAAGATGGAAAATATCCTGATGTTGGGAAAAAATAAATGCAAAAGGAAAGGGGGACAACAGAGGATAAAATGGAGGGATAGCATCATGAAAACAATGAACATGAACTTGGACAGACTTGAGAGACAGTGGAGGATGGAAGGGCCTGGTGTGTTGTGGTCCATGAGGTCACAAAGAGTCAGACAGGACTGAACAACTGAACAATAGCCACAAATTGTCTTGCTAAATCCCTTCCAAGTTATACTTTTTTGCAGTATTAAGAAACAAATATACAACTTTATGTTTATTCCCATTAAATTTCATCTTATTTTCTTTGACCCATCTTTGTGACCTGTTGAGATTTCTTTGGATCCTACTTCTGTCATCCAGTGTGTCACCTATCTCTACCAAATTCCTATCCTCTGAAAATTTTACAAGTATATCACCTATGTCCTCACCAACAAAACTACTTAACATTGCAGAGTCAAGGAAAGAACTCTGAGGCACACTATTAATAAAAACAATAGCTAATATTTACATGGTAGTTTAAGGTTTGCAAAATGTTTTTCATATGTTGTCTCATTTGATACAATTTCTTGGGAGGTGGGCACTATTATCTCCATTACAGGTGAGGAAACCGAGGTTGAGAAAGGTTAAATAACTTATTCAAAGTCAGAAAGCTAGTAAGTGTCTGAGGCAGGATTTGAACTTGGGTTTGCTTCATTCCACTTCCAGTTTTAGCAGTCTAACCAATGTGCTACTTTGCTGATCTGCCTCTAGGATGACGCTGATCCATTAATCATCTCTCTTTAGGCCCAGCTATTCAACCAGTACCGAATCCACCTAATCAGCACTGTTAACCCATCTTGTCTACAAAAATATCATGAGAGAATTGTTATATATATCCAGAGATCCAGTTGTACTATGTCTATGGTATTCCCTTGACCTAATAATCTAGTGACTCTAAAAAGGGTGTGCGGGTGTCTCTGACACCTTACTTCTACATCCAAGAAATCAAGTCCTATAAATGTTTCATTCCTTTATCTCTTGCATCTATCCCTTCCTTTGTCTTCTTCCTCAATCATTCTAAGTCAGAATCCTACTGTTTTAAATCCATACTATTGATATCAGCCACAGTCTCTTATCCCAATCCATCTATTTTGTACTATCTCTAAACTAATTTTTCCAAAGCATCACTTTGGTTATTTTATTCTCTCTATCAAGAACTGCTAATGGCTACTAATTATTTACCATTTGAAGTATAAATAGCCCTGGGCTTCAGACTTCTACAATATATTGCCTTTCTAAAGGTATCAACAATTCCTCTATACTCCAATCAACACTGACCACCCTTTAATTCCCAAATATGCCTTGCTTTTTGTTGACTTTGCCTCCATTGATTTGGATAATATCTTTAAGTGAAACTAAGAATTTTAGGATTGGAAGGGAATTCTGCAGCCTGTCCACCCAAACCACAACCAGAAAGGAATCCCTACTAAAACATACCTAAGAGTTCACCTAGTGTCTGCTGAAGTATCAGATGAGATGAAGTCCACCATCTCCAGAGGGAGTTCATTACTATTTTTAGTTTTATTTGTCAATCTTCTCCAAGCTAAATATATTGAGTCTTTTGTTTTTGACCAATCCATATATGACAGAGGCTCAAGTTCTATAACTTCCTTCCTCTGAATTTCCTCCAGTTTATCAACATCCTTATTTATCTATGGCACCCAAACTGAAACCAACACTCCAGAGAAGGTATGTTCAGGGTAGAATACAGAGGGACTGTCATCTCCCTATTCCTGGAAGCTATTACAATGTAAGCCCATCTTACATTAGTGGCGGTGGTGGTTGTTTTCACTATCCTATTTCCCTCCTAATTCATACTGAGGTTACAGTGCAGTGAAACCCCCAGATCTTTCTCAAACTGCTGTCTAAACTGTGTCTTCCTCATCCCATGATTGTGAAGTTGATTTCAGAAAGTGTTTCAGCAACAGAGTGACATGGTTAGAACTGTGCCTGAGGAATACTATTTGAACACATGTGCAGGATGGCATGAAGAGTGTAGAGCCTGGAAGCAGGAAGAGCCATTAGGAGATATTAGGATAGACCAGGTAAGAGCAGACGAGGGCCTGAATGCAGCGGAATAGCATTCTACTCATCTACCTGCTGGTTACCCTTTTGAGTAACATTAGCCTGGAAGGACCTGTCCTTGATAAAGTCATAGTGGCTTATAATAATCTCCATTTCTTTTCTCTAAGTACTCCCAAACTATTCCTTTATGTGTCCTAGAATTTTGCAAGTAAGGGATAAAATGCTCATGGATATATAAAGTGAAGGTTCTGCCTTCTTTAAAAAAAATGGGACAGTACTTGCTTTTCTCTAGTCCTATAGTACTTCTCCTGTTCTTTAAGATCCTTAAAATTCACTGACAGAGGCTCCACAATCAAATCTCCTTTTTATTTAGCATCCCAGGACAGTGTCAAGTCAACAGACAATTATCAAGCACTTACTATATGCCATGCACTGTACTAAGCATTGGGAAAGCTAATTCAAGAAGAAAGCCCTCAAGGAGCTTATGTTCTAATGGAGGAAAACAACACATAAAAGAAAGCTGAAAGGCAGAGAGGGAGAGAAAGTATCACTGCAAAAAATGGTAGAAAAAAGTTGGAGAGTCGAGAGTAGAGCCTAGACAGGAAGGTACCACTGATCCAGATTCTTCCCTTAAAATGGAGGGTGTTAGTTTGTCTTGAATTCCTTGAAGGCAGCTAAATACTGTCTCCTCATTTTTCTTAGGTTTCCATTTTCCTCCAACCACTTTGTTTTTTGCTTCCCAGTGCAAAGGTCATTCTAGAAAGAGAGACAAAGACAGAAACAGAGATACAGAGAAAGCAAAATCAGAGTAGGGGAGTTCAACCTTTCCGCCATTGTTCATTATCATCATCCCATTTAACCAGAATAGTAAGCCTATTTCTTCTTTGAACTTTATCTTTCTCTCAACATCACTTTAAAAAAATCCCAAAAAAACAACTCCCTCCCATCCCTTATGAATGTCAGAAGCTTCACCTCAGCCCTTTCTGAGCTAATTAGTGTTCCTGACAACATTGTTTATGGGGTCCTGCTACTATTTTCTATTAATCTTGAGTTATTTGTCTTTCTTTCCATATAAGTATATATTTATATTTTTAAAATTTTTATTTTGTTGATGAGTTTCTTGTATATCCAATTTAATAAAACTCTTTAGGCATCTTCCTCTTTTACTTCCTATTGGAATAATTTCTGCTTATGATCTCAGAATTTTTAAGAGTTTCTTGTCGCTCTTTGGCCAACCTCTCCTTAAGACATAAAACTTGCCTATCCTTTTCTGATCTCTTTAAAATATAGACTAGAAAATCTAGGGTTTATGTCAAACTATGAACAGCTTTCCTTTTCCCTATTATAGATTCTATAATGAAATAGATAGAAACTGAGAGCAAATAGTATTTCTACTTTGGCAAACAGTTCCTCCTTGATGATGGGAATTAGGTTAACAGTTCCCTTTGCCACTTCTTTAACCTTTGAAAAAATGAATTAACATTAAGCCACATGGCAAATTTATCACCTCTCCTGCTTTTTGAAGAAAGAGTGAACACCAGAAGATGTCTGGATACCGGAAATCTTTTCTCACTACAATATCATGTTGCTATATCAGGTATCTTCTCTGTTTCCCAAATTCCTCATCTAATTATATCTTTAGTCCTGGTCATTTGTCATATACTCAATACAAAATTGCTTTGGTTTTTACATCTGTTGATTCCCATCTAATTCCTCTTCATTATATTTCATCCCCTCAGTGTCCTGGACTTCTCAATATGAGCATCCTAGTTTTGATATGCAAAGTTTCTCCCCTCTTTCACTTTTGAATTGAGCCAGTTCCTTCAGCATAAGGTATTTCATGTCATTCCACCCCTAGTTCCATCATGGTAATCATATCCATGAGGCCAAATTTGCTTTCTAGAACTAAGAACTCAAGGTCAACCTGTTTGTTGCCCATAAGACACCTACATAGGCTCAAACAAACATACACACATACATTTGAGGTCATGAGTTTGGCTTTTTGGCTTGGTTGCTTTTTGCTAGCTCTATTCTGAGTTATTACTTTCCCATGAATTACTGGTCCTTTCTTTTATTATTCTGATAACTCTATATGGTACCAGGCTTGTCAGATTACATGACCAGTTGTTTCCCTCCCCCTTGCCTTTTCAGTTTAAAGCTTTCTTGATTAGATTCACAAGAGTCCAGATCCTTATTAGTGGCAATTTGGTGTTGTTCAGTCATTTTTCAGCTGTGCTGACTTTTCATGACCCCATTTGGGGTTTTATTGCCAAGAATACTGGAGTCTTTTGCCATTTCCTTCTCTAGCTAATTTTACAGATGAGGAATTGAGGCAAACAGGGTTAAGTGACTCACCCACGGTTGTGCAGCTGGTGTCTGAGGCCAGATTTGAACTTAGGAAGAGGGCCTTACTCCATGGTTGGTTCACTTGAGTTAACTACTGTGGCAAACTGTTTACTTTCAAAACATGACACAAGATGGAAATACAATGACATGCACAAACCTTGGCATTGTTCCTGAGGTACATCTCTACTTCCCTATATTCTAGACCTTATATCTCCCCATATTGAGGCAAAGTTTAATTTATTTATTAGCAATAACAGCCACATAAAGTCACAAGGGCAGAAAATGAAATCCATTTATCTGAGCCCCCCTCACATCTTCTCAGTAACAACTGAGATGATGGCTCTGTTCCCTATCATATACTTCCCTGAATATTGGGCTCTCTGAGATTTCAGGGAAGTAGGTATTCTTCAAACCTGACCTTCCAACTTTCATCTCCATATTAGTGGCCGTACTACCTAACTCTGAACCATAGGTCCTAAAAAAAGGGAGTGACTTCTTAGAAGAAGAAATCCATACCTATCATGCATACCTTCTCAGTTCTACTTCTTAGAATCAACTCTTTGTTCAAGGCTCAGCTCAGCTACTCTTTCTTCCATGAAGCCTTCCCTGATGGCACCTTCTGTTCTCTCATATTACTCTGTATTTACTTACCTTTATGCCTGCGTATATACTGTACTTACCTTTTTGTATTCATGCATTCTTTCCTCCCAACCAACCTTCAAGCCCCCTCCCCTGAGTATAATGCAAGCTTCTTGAGAACAGGAAATATTTCATCTTTATCTTCATATTCTAGCACCCAGGACAGTACCTTGCACACAGCAAGAGAATAATAACTATTTGTAGAATTGAAATTTAAAAGCCCTAAGGATACCTAACTTAATCCCACAGTCACAGAAGATGACTTGCTATAATACATTTCTACAGGGATTGCAAAAGTAGTCTTTAGTTTATACTTCCATAGGAAAAAAACATGCATAGTTGATATTTTCCACAAATAATCAAATTGTCTCCCCACTGTAGAGTTTACAATTATAATGCAAAGCCCTGTAGTCCAGGGGGTCCATAGGTTGTATTTATGTGACATTAAAGTAGCTGTTCAATTCAATGGGAAAAAAATTCTATCAGACTAATTATTTGGCATGCTTAGAGGTTTTCCCCACTTTCCTATTTACCCAAAATATTTCAGATTTCTTCTCTTCAACAAGTATAGCATTAAAGAAAATTGAGTTGTACTCCTGTACAAGGGTTATTTTGTATTATAGTTATTTGTGCATGAGTTTTATCCATTAATCAGAATAAAAGATCCCTCATGGGGATTGTTTTTTTTAGCTTTCTGTCTCCCAAATCCTATTTACATATTAGGTAATTACACAACTACCTAATTACATAATCCCACTGCACATATTAGGTGTTTAACAAATATTGGTGAAAGAATGAATGAATTTGTTGTTTTGTTGTTGTTTAGTCATTTTCATTCACATCCAACTGTTTGTGACCCTATCCTCTCTTCTTGGCAAAGACAGTGGAGCAATGTGCCATTTCCTTCTCCAGATGAGAAAATTGAGACAAACAGGGTTAGGTGAGTTGCCTAAGGTCACACAGCTAGTAAATGTCTAAGACCAGATTTGAACTCACAAAAATGAGTCTTCCTGACTGAAGACTTAGTACTCTGTTCACTGCACCACCTAACTTCCCTTCAATGAACAAATGAACTGTTAAGAAAATTGGAGAAATGAGAGAATTTAAGCTAATTGAGTGTAAAGTTATTAAAAATCAGTGCTTACATGAAATTTGAAGGAATGATTATTTTTTATAAAAAGCTTTAAACAGTGGTGACAGTTATATTTTCAGGGAAATTTTTCAGGTATCTTGAGCCCTCTTCTCTTTTCCCGCTATACTGTTTCACTTGGCTATCTCAACTCCCATTCATTTAATT
Source organism: Notamacropus eugenii (assembly GCF_028372415.1). NCBI lineage: Eukaryota > Metazoa > Chordata > Mammalia > Diprotodontia > Macropodidae > Notamacropus > Notamacropus eugenii. The sequence goes on along the minus strand of NC_092874.1, from coordinate 126,082,241 downwards.
ACCGTCTTTATGCCGATGGTTCTCAGATCTGCTTTTCCTAACCCAATCTCTCTGCTCACCTTCAATCTTGCATCTCCAATGGCCTTTCAGGCACCTTGAACTGGAAATGCAGTAGATGTCTTAAACTCAATATGTTTAAAACAAAACTCTCTACTGAAGTCTCCCCCCTCTTCTACGTTCCCTAGCATTGAAGAGTGCAACCCCATTCTCCCAGTCCCACAGGGTCACAATTTAGAAGTCATCCTGGATTTCTCCCTACCTCATCACCCCCACATCCAAGCTGTTGCAGAGGTCTGTCAATTTCACCTTTGCAACATCTCTTGAATATACCCTCTTTTCTCCTCTGATACTGCCACCATTCTAGTGCAGGACCTCATCACTTCATGCCTTGATTACTGCATAGCCAGCTGTTGGGTCTGCCTGCATCAAATTGCTCCTCCATTCAGGCACTAAAATGATTTTCTTATAGCTCAGGTCTGATCATGTAGTCCCTCTATGTAACAGATCTCAGTAGTTTTCTCTGGCATCCAGGAACAAATATAAAATGCTCTGTTTGGCATTCAAAGGCCTTTATAACCTAGTCTTATTCTACCTTTCCAGTCTTCTTACACTTTACTGTCCAGCATGTACTCTTTGATCCAGTGACACTGGCCTTCTGGGTATTCCACATGCTTTCTTGGCTCTGAGCATTTTCTCTGACTGTCTGGCTGGAATGCTCTTCCTCCCTCCTATACTTTACTGATCTCTCTGGCTTCCTTTAAGTCCCAACTAAAATCTTGTTCCTGCTAACAATCTATAAAATTGTCATTAATATCTATGCAATATTTTGGATGTTTTGATGATGTTATTTTTTCACATGATAATACATTCCCTACAACTCTATGGTTATGTCAGATTCCACCCTTCAAGAGAGAGGAAGGAATTGGGTTTTAACATGAGTTCTCTAAAATCAATATTCTTCACCGCCTTTGCTTGAATTTTCATTACTGTAATAGTAATAACAATAGTTGACATTAATATAGTACACTAAAGTTGGTAAAGGTCTTTATATACATTATCTTTTTTTATATTCAAGAAAATCCTATGAGTTAGGTAGTACTTATATTTTTAATCTCCATTATACAGATTAAAAAACTGAAACTGATGAAGATAAAGTGACTTTTTTCTGGGGTCATCCATCTAGGAAGTACCTGAGGCAGGATTTGAATCTACACCTTTCAATTCCAAATTTATGCTTTCTGTTGCACATTGTGCATTTCTCCTATATCTGCTTTTGTTACTCTGCATCAGTTCATACAAGTCTTTTCTTGGTTCTCTGAAGTCCTTATATTTATCATTCAGTCATTTCCCAGTTAATGTACATATGCTTTGTTTGCAGATTCTGATATCACTTAGGTGCTGCTATGAATATTTTCTTTTACATATGACATTTCTGTAATTACTAACATATTATTTGTAATGCAATAAATTACATAATAATAAACCAACTTAATTTCAAAGGCCTTGAATTGAAGCTAAAACTTAAAGAATTTAATATATTGATTAGTAAACTATCATGAAATAATATTTTATGATGAGTATATATATACTTGAAAATGAAATATATAATTGGATAATATAGCATTTATGATGGAAAAGAAAATTTAAACATATGGAATTAGTTGGTTGCTTATTCAATTTACTATAAATGCAATAGAATTTCCCATAAAAGCATGTCAAGACCCCCAATTGAAAACTATATTAATGCATTATCTAAAAGAGAAACATATACAGATATACCATATAATCCTGTGATAAAATTTCTTATTTCTTCCTTTTCAATGCCTCTCCCCATTTTTTTTAAAAAAAGGTATAGTTTTACGGAATATTTTACTACCATCACACACCATGCCAAAGAACTGTGTTTTGGCACAACATTGATGTTGCTGAATAACTGATGTACGTACGAAGTACTTTCCTATATCATCTTTTTTAGCAGAGGCAACGTTTTGCTCCATTGCTGTTATTACATTTATTTTATAAGCCATAAAGATTTCAATTCCTTATCAAAATTTATAGAATTCTATGTCCATTGAAGTGCAGGCAATTGAAGTTTATTTTCTTTGAAAGATGTTAAAGTTTGAAGTTCCTAACTCTTGGCTTAGCTTCACTATTCTCTATTATTTATACTTCAGTTGGTATAATGATTCTATGTCTCACTAATAAATATGAACATCAGTAAAAAAAAAATTTTTAAACTGCTAATGTTTAGTAAAGGGAATAGAGCTGAAGGAAGTTGCCACCAATTGGTACAAAAAATATCTTCTTATTGTTTCAGCATTGCACAATAAAGTATATTATTTGCAAAAACAAACAAATAAATTGAAGAATAAAAATGCTTTTATGTAGAGGAGTTGTTTTCTATCATCCATTAATTATCAAAGACTTGAAGTTTACTAATTCATCTTCCGTGTAACTTTAGACAATTAATCTAAATTCTCTGGGCCTCAGTTTCCTCATCTATAAAATGAAAATAATACTAATAAGTACTCCTTATCTAAGTTGTTTCTTGTGAGGAAATCATTTTGTACATGGCAAAACAAATCCTAAGGCACAGTGTTTGGCACATGTTTGTTGATTGTTTAAACAGTATGAAATGTTAAAAGTGAGCCATCTGTTTTGGCTAGCTCAATGGGTTATAGTAAGGAGCTAATAAGACTCAGGGTTTGAGGTTAATTCCCTTAGAGGCAGAAAATGTTTAACAACCAACTCTCTGGGGGAAAAATACATGCAGGGCACAGGTTTCAGTTGAATGTATCATTAATATTTTTACCACAACTTTCTTAAGTCTAGACAATCAACTCAAATCCTGATTTGTAATGCTTTGGAGGTGTATGCTCACTCTGAAAATTTAACATTCAATTCTCCTGAGCCAGAAGGAGTTTGCTCCAGCATATCCCTGCAGAATGGTCCAAGTCCCATTATTCAATGCCCTTCAAATTTCCTGAGGGAAGTCTAGGATTGTATTCAGGTTACATAACGTACCCTTAATCCTAGCTTTCTTTCAAGTGCTAGATGCACAGGTGTAGATGAAATATAATAGATTAGAGACGTTGTAATACAGAGATTAGCATACTAGATTTGGAGTCAGGAACATCTGAGTTCAAATCCTGCATCCAACCCTTGCTAAGTGTTTTACCACAGGCAAATCACTGAACTCCTCTGAGACTTAAATTCTGTCTCACAGGCTCTTTTTGAGATTCAGATGAGATAATATATTTAAAATCCTATGTAAATATCAGTTTTTATTATTATGACTGTGTAAAACCATCTCCACTGGCTATAGAGAAAGCTGTTCTAACCTCATATGCTACTGATCATCATTCAGTAGCATCATCTTCATGAACAGTGCTTTTTATTAAGGAACTAATAAAGGTACATATACAATTAGAAAAACAATCCATTGCATCAGACTCATACCCAGTAGACAAATACCTACCAACTTTTCTATAGGAAAAAAGAGTAAGGATCCCTGTTATAAGGACATGTAAACAAAATGTTCTAGGTGTTCTTACTACATTTTCTAACCAGGAGAACATTGATCAAGGAGTAGGGGAAAGGAACTCTCCCATCCTTTACTCCTCCCTCATGTCTTTTAACACTATAACTTTGCAGAATTCCTACAGCCAGTCCTTTCTGAGATCAAGCACATTGCTATGAGAGCCTCCAGAATTTTCTTCACTTCTCTAAGAAACATATTAAATTTATTAACGAGTAGCATTAGATGGGGTGGTATGTTTGTGTGTATATGCATGATCTGCATCTGTGTGTATTACAGCAAGGGAATCATGGAGAAGAAAAGGAATTGCTTTTAAGGTGAAAAAGACCAACCGACATTCAAGACTCAAACAGTCCAAATAGAAAATTTATTCACGAATGACTCATTCTAGTCCTTTCAAGAGATTAAACTTGTAACAAAGAAAGATAGGAGCTCTTAAGGGATGTTCATGATCCATAAAATGGAAAGTGATTCTTAGATGTTGAACAGATGGCTGGCTTACAGGTAATTAAGTAAAAGAAATCTCATGGGAAAAACTATGTCTCTGTAAGTAGATATGAAATCTGAAGAGACAATGACTGTCTCCACTGAAGAGAACTGAGCTGGGACAGTGTCCTTGCTGTCTTGTGAGGTGCCATCTTCCCTCTGCATTCCTTGTCTTCATGTTTGACCTGCCTAACTGGTGCCATTATTCAGAATGTCCAGACGTGTTGCTTTGTGAGATGCCTCACATGTTGTGAGCTTCATGAATGCTCATCAATGATCATAAACGATACCATGACAGGAGGACAGCATCATGCCTTGAAGAGAAAGTGAGGTGCAGCTGAAAGAACATTGCACTGGAAGACAGAATCCCTGGGTTTGACTCTCTGTTCTGAAACATATTAGTTGGGTGAGTAACTGTAAAATGCAGTACACTGCAGAATGAGGATGAGAGAGGCAGCATGGGCACTATGGACAGAGTTCTTACCTTGGAGTCAGAGGACTTGGTTTCAAATCTTAACTTTTCATTTACCATCTGTGTGTCCTCAAACAAGTAATTTAATCTCCGTGGACCAAGATTTCCTCAAATGTAAAATGAGGGGATTAAACTAGATGACTTCTAAAGTCCCTTCTAGCTCTAAATCCATCATTCACAATCTCAGGATATTAGAATGTGTATTATCAAATAATACTTCTCTCACATCCTTCACAGAATTGTTGTGAGGGAGGTACTTTGTAAACAACAATGGCCTAGCAATACTAGAAATTATATTATCGGGTTCAATTAATAAGCATTCCCCCACCCAATGTACTCCCAATGGTCCCAATCACTCTCTCTACAGCTTGTTTTTTTCCCACCCAGAGCTGTCTCTGAGAAAAAAAACTAGAATATAGCATATCTGTCAGTCTTTACACATATGGGAAAAAGAGTCTCCAGAGTCAAAGAGGTACTGAAGGCAGTAATGCATATCAGATTCAGGATAGCCATTACTTAACCCCAAAATTATAAACTAGTTAATAAATTGTCAATATAATCCCTCTCTCTATCTCCACCCTCAGGGCCAAGTCAGTCTTTCAAACCCATAGCACCACGTTTGGCTTAGATTGCCCTCTAAAAGTAAACAAACACAGGTTTGATAAGATGGCAACCCTTCAATATTTCAGTGTCCCTTTTTTCATCCTAGGAATTCACACAGTCCACTAAACTTATAGCCTTAAGAGATTACATGCGTCTCCTCACCTCCCAAAAGGAAATGTATTTGGAGTTGCTAGACAGGAAATCTCCCAAATTCCCAGTAAACCTTTTCATTCCCAGAGACACCTAAAGGAATCCAATCTTAGGATACCACAGAGAGAGATTTGATTTCTTCTAGAATAAAAATGAACTTGGGTTGCTAGAGAGACAATCTTCTTCCTGTTTTTTTATGTTGTGTGAATAATTCATAATTAGAGAGAGTGAAGTTCAAATATTTTGCTCTTACTATGTTGTAGTTCTAGCCTCATGCTGCTCTTCCAGCTGTGGGAGGCCACATGGCACAATTTTGTTTTCCACAAGAGATTGTCACTGTCTAAGAATGTCCCTTCTTCTCTTGTTAGAAGTCTGGATTCTGGAACTTTCAAATCTGGGGTTGACAGAGAGGCAGCCCTTAGGTTGGCATGGCCCAGGATTCTCTCTTCAGAAGGAGAGATTTTCAGATTTTGAACCTGAGACTGATAGAAGGGCAACTACGATGTTGGCACTGCTGTTGAACTTCTTTTTTCTCTATGGTTGACTGAGGTACAGGTACTCTCGCCACTAGGCTGTTTCTGATCTCCTTTGGTCTCAGGGATAAGAAGCACTTTCAATTGCCCTATATCCCTGCTACTGCCAATCCAGGGCTGGGAGGTTCTAGAGACTCTCAGTGCCCTCTGTTTTTCCTGGTTATAAGCATTTCTGAGGCTAAGAAGTATGGTATGTTAGTTCAGGGTCCAGGGGATAGGGAAAAAGGGAGGGGATGGCAATTTGCAAGTTGCTCTTCCCCTGCCCAGGAACAAAGTTCACTTTCAGATCTGTGCTCAGAAAAGGTAAAAGAGCAAAAAGGTATGCCTCTATAACTGATTCCGTCCGCCATTTTTATACTTCAACATAAAGTCTTTAAGTAATATTGCACAAGAAATGGGTTTTTTTATTAGCTGAGGAAACTTGATCATGCTGTGTGAGTTTGTTATAAAATAATGAGCCAATTTAGAATTGGGGATCTGAGTATTTGGCCTTGGAGAAGAAAGTGAAGGACTCACTTTGGGTCTCTTTGACCTCTGCCTCACCTCCTCCCTCTCACCTTTGACCTAGAGAAGTCTCATGAATTTTAAAGGATCTGACTTTTCATTGGTGTCCTAGTGGTGTCCTCTGAACAGTAGTAGCTTATGGTGTGTGTTCGTCCTTTGATGCAGAAGAAGACCATGCCATCAGAGAAATAATGACATGACTTGCATTTGACTTTGTTTAGAGTGAGGGAGGGCTGTGCAGGTCACCAGCCTCACTTCTCCTCCAGAGCCATCTGAATCCAGTGACCAGATATTCATCAGGATGACTGGAGATGACCCAGGATGAGGCAATTGGGGTTAAGTGACTTGCTCAAGGTCACACAGCTAGTGAGTGTCAAGTGTCAGAGGTGAGATTTGAACTCAGGTCCTCCTGACTTCTGCACTGGTGCTCTATCCACTGCACCACAGCTGACAGTAGTGTCTGCACTGGGAACCAAGGAAATTGGATGCAGTGAGGAAAGATAGAATCAAAGTTCTCTGAGGAGCCCAGCAGAAAAGTTACAGCACTCTCATGGTGAATACCTCAAAGACTCCAGCGAAAGAAGTTCCGCTGTTTTGCCATATGTGCTTTCTAAGCTTGAGCCCAGTTTTCTTGGGTCTATACTTACTTCTGGAAGAGTATTTCACAGACTTATTTTTGGAAGGGTTGGGGGAAGAATGTTTTATACCAAGGATTCTCATTATACTATCCCAGTAAATATCTTGCACTAAAAGCCAATTAAGTCTTCCTGGCTTCCTGATACCAACTAATAATAATGGAAAAAGTACACTGATGGGGCCTCATGAACTACAGTATCAGAAAGACACCTCAGCCTCTCAGGGTTGACCCTAAAACATTAGTTTAGTTCTGGGACCTGACCTGTCAGCAGAGTGAGGAATGGGAAAGTAACTCCAAAGTATTCCCCATATTGTCATTAGCAGTGGCACAGAATGGCCATGAACAAAGTTCTTTATAATAAGCTGCAGAGTTCCATAAATATTCCTTCTCTTTCCAATTTTGCCTTTTCCAGCATCCTCCATGACTTAAAAATAAATGAATAAACTTTAGGCCTTAATTGAAACTGCTGAATATGTTGTTATAAAAAAAAATTCCTTTATACATTTCACCTGAATCATAAGAAAGGTACACTATAGACTAAACTTGTGGTAAAGGAAGAATTAGTATTCCATTCATTTTCTTGAATTAAATTTTAAAAATGTAGCTGCTTAGTGAAAAATATTTAAAATATTTTCTCTTTATACCTGATTATTCCTCTGACTGAAATGAACAAATTCATCTTCTGCCACCAAACAACTTGTCCACATGTACCCAAATGACAGCTGCAGATTGCTACCTGCTTAAAAGGGCAAAAAAATAGGTAGTTCCTCATGCTATTAATAAAATGCCCAGAGGACTCAAACTTTGATTTCTCTTCAGAAAGAATTTTATCTTGCTTTACTTCGTCTCCATTTTCAGATCTTTCTTATAGTTGAATACATTCCAAAATTCAAGGAACTCACATGCCTCTTAAAATCATAATTATTGAAGATACCTCAAGTTCTACAAAACCAGAGTCAGGAATCATTACTTCTACTATCAATCAAAAGTTGAAACTTTCCAAAACCAAGTCAGATAATGTTCTATAATGTGAGATTAATAATGAAGAGGAAAAAAATATAACAGACCATTAATTTGTTTTATTGCTCCATGCCTGCAGTGATGCATTGTGTCTTTAAATTTTCAGAGACTACCTGAGGACGTGCAAGAAGGCCCTCCAGTTCATGCAATAGGAGGATTGGCTACAGGGGCTGGGTTTGTTCAGCCTAAATTAGAAAAAGAAGAAAGAAAATTTAATGGGTATTTTCTAATATTTAGAAGATTATCATCTGGAAAAGGGATTAGATTTGGTCTTCTTGGTCTCAGAGGGTAAAATTAGAAACAACAGGGACCAAAACGCACTTATTGGTACAAGAAAAGACTTCCTAATGATCAGCAATGTTCAGAAGTAGAATGAGCTATCTCAGGAACTAGTGGACTCCCTCTCACTTTTGTTGTTGTTGAGTCATTTTCAGTCATGTCCAACTCTTTGTCACCTCATTTGGAGTTTTCTTGGCAAAGATACTGGATTGGATTGCCATTTCCTTCTCTAACTCATTTTACAGATGAGGAAACTGAGGCAGTTAAGTGACTTCTCCAGGGTCACACAGTCAGTAAGTGTGCCAGAACAGATTTGTTCTTAGGAAGATGAGTTTTCCTGACTCCAGGCCCAACACTGTAGCCATTGTGAAATTTAGCTATCTTTCTTGCCCACGGTAGCCCTTAAAAACAAAATATAACAAAGAAAAACAAAACAAAACAAAACAAAAGATACACTCTTAAATGTGAGCTCTGGCAGTTGAAAAGACAGCCTGCTACAAAAGAAAAACCCAGTTCTTTGGAAGGGAATCCATCCATATCCTTCCATGTTGAGAAGGGACAAAGGGCAGAAGACACATTTCTACCACAACCACTATTGACCATGATGTCTTTCAATTGAGTTATCTCCCCAGCAAAAGAAAGCAAACTCAGCAGGACTCAGGACTAGTGAGTCAAGACCCAAGACAGGAGGAGCTTCGTGAGTCAACAGAGAGAATCAGCCTGAACCCTAGCCATCAGAACTCTGAGAGGAACAGCATTGACCTATGTGACACTTCCTAGGAGAAGCTTTCCTGATTCCCCTAGTTATTTGTGTTTTCTTCCTCCTCAAATCATCCTGTGTGGAGTTAACTTTTTACATGTTGCATCCTCCTGGAGAATGTAAGCTCTGTCAGAGCAGCAAGTATTTTCCATTTTGTCTCTGTATACCTAGAGCTTAGCACAGAGTTAGTCAGTCAAAAAATATTTATTAACTACCTCTCCACTGGATGATTTCCTACTACCTACAAATACACCCATGTCCTCCCCCATCTTAGAAAAAAAAATGCTACTTGATCCTTCCATCCTTGTTCACTTTTGTCATATTTTTCTTTTTTTCTTTGTAGCTAAACTCCTTAAAAAGACCATATACAATAGGTACCTCCACATTTTCTCCTCTCACTCTCTTTTTAACAATCTTAGCTAGGTGGGGGAGGAGCCAAGATGGCGGCATAGAAAGACGCACATACGCTTAGCTTTTACCCCACAGCCTACAAAATACCTGTAAAGAAGAACTCTCAACAAATTCTAGAGCAGCAGAAGACACAGAACAACGGAGTCAAGGAGATTTCTATCCCAGAGAGACCTGAAAGACCAACGGGAAAGGCCTAATGCACATCACATGCAGAGCAGAACCCAGCCCTGCCTTGGCCACACAGCACCAAAAGGAGCAGATCCAAGTAGACTTTAGGGACAGAATCTCCAGCAGTAGCACAGATCCCTCAACCCACAGACACCAGAGGTCAGTGAGAGGGTATTTTTGGCTGGCCAAGAGGGGAGCAGGGTGTTCCCATAACTCAGGTCTCCTCAAGAGGCAGCAGTAGAGGCAGCAGCAGACAAGGCTCCCAAAGCAGGTAGGAGCCCACATCAATTGCTGAAGGTCTCACCAGAAACCTCTGAGGGAACTGAACCCTATGTGGTGGCCCTGCCCCCACCTGAGCCACTGATCTTAATCTCACACTGAATAGCAGCCCTGCCCCCACCTAAAGCCCTGAGGCTTGGGAGAAGCTCATTTAAATCTCAGCTCCCAAGTGCTGGCTTGGTTGAACTGGAGGCCAGGTGGTTGTGGAGAGGAAACTCAGAAGTCAAGTAACTGGTTGGAAAAATGCCCAAAAAAGGGAAGAAAAATAAGACCACAGAAGGTTACTTTCTTGGGAAATAGGTGTCTTCCCCCATCTTTTTGGAGGAGGAAGAACAACGCATACTGTCAGAGGAAGTCAAGACCTCTGTCTCCAAAGGGAACTTAAACTGGGCTCAGGCAATAGAAGACCTTAAAAAACAAGTTAGCAGCTTACTAAAGGAGAACCAAGAAAATGCTGAGGAAAATAATAACTTTAAAAAGAGGCTAACTTAATCGGAAAAAGAGGTCCAAAAAGCCAATGAGGAGAAGGAGGTTTTAAAAAGCAGAATTAGCCAAATGGAGGAGAAGGTTCAAAAGCTCACTGAACAAAATAATTCATTGAGAGAACTGAGTTCAGGGAAATGAATGACTTTGAGTTAAACCAAGCAGTTAGTGAACAAAACCAAAAATTTGAAAAAATAGAAGATGATGTGAAACATCTCATTGGAAAAACAACTGACCTGGAAAATAGATCCAGGAGAAATAATTTAAAAATTATTGGGCTACCTGAAAGCCATGATCAAAAAAAGAGCCTAGACATTATCTTCCATGAAATTATCAAGGAAAACTGCCCTAATTCTGTTCTAGAATCAGAGGGCAAAATAAATATTGAAAGAATTCACCGATCACCTCCTGAAAAAGACCTGAACAGAAAAACTCCTAGGAATATTATGGCCAAATTTCAGAGTTCCCAGATCAAGGAGAAAATACTGCAAGCAGCTAGAAAGAAACAATTTGAGTACTATGGAAATACAATCAGGATAACACAGGATCTGGCAGCTTCAACATTAACAGATCAAAGGGCTTGGAATGAGATATTTCAGAAGTCAAAGAAACTGGGATTGAAACCAAGAATCACCTACCTAGCAAATCTGAGTATAATACTTCAAGGGAAAAAAATGGTCATTCAATGATATATATGACTTTCAATAATTTATGTTGAGGAAAAGACCAGATCTGTATAGAAAAATTTGACTTCCCAAGACAAGAATCAAAAGAAGCATCTGAAGGTAAACAGGAAAGAAAAATCATAAAAGATTCTGTAAAGCTAAACTGTTTACATTACTACATGGAAAAAAAATATTTTTAACTCTTGAATCTTTTCTCAGTATTTGGGTAGATGGAGAGATTGTATACACACACACACACATACACACACACACACACATAGATAGATAGAGAGTACAGGGCGTGTTATATTGGAAGAGATGATATCCACACAAAAACATAAAGTAAAATAAAATAAAAATTTAATGGGTGAAGGAGGAAAATTCCAGGAAGAGAAAGGGAGAAATGGAATGGGGCAGGCTATAACGCATAAAAGAGATAAGAAAAATCTTATTCAATGGAGAAGAAAAGGGAGAAGGGGAGAGGGGGAAAATGAAGCTATTCTCTCCACATGTGGCTGAAGGAGGGAATAACATGCTCACTAAATTTGATATGAAAATTTATATCACACCACAGGAAAGTAGGAGAAGAGGCAACAAGTGGGGTGAGGGGACTGTTAGAAGAGAGGGCAAATGGGAGAGGGGAGTTACTAGAAGTAAACACTATTGAGAAGAGACAAGGTCAATTGTGGGGGAAAAAAATAAAAGGAGATAGAGTAGGACAGAGAGCAATATAAGTAGTATTTCCCAACATGATTATTATGGAAGTCTTGCAAAATAACACATATTTAGTCTGTATTGAATTGCTTGCCTTCTCAGTGAGGTTGGGGAGGGAGAGGGGGAGGGAGAGAAGTTGGAATTTACAGTATTAGCAACGAATGTTGAGAATTTTTATTGCATATAATCAGGAAATAAGAAATACAGGGAATGGGGTATAGAAATTTATCTTGTCCTACAAGAAAAGAGAGAAGATGGGGATAAGGGAAGGGTGGGGTGCAATAGAAGGGAGGGTACATTGAGGGAAGGAGTAATTAGAATGCAAGGTATTAGTAAGCGGGGGGAGTGGAGTGATGGGGAGAGAAATTGGACATGTTACAAAATGAGGTAAAAGCAATTAGTATTAAAACAATTGACTGAATTAATTACTGAGAATAAATCAGTGACATCTTTAGTTTGGGGGAAAGAATTTTAGTCTAAATTTCCTAGAGGAGGGCAACCTCGGGTAAAATTTGGCATTGATGGAAAAGTTAAGGTTTTAATGGTAAATTTGATTTTATGATTGTTATTTAATCAGGAACTAGAACATGTGTAGAAAGGCATGTAAGCCACTTAAGACTTGCCTCAAAAGATGTTCCTTAGCCAAAGTGAAATTATAATCATATTTGAAACCTGGTTACCAGAACTTGCCATTTTTTAGATGCTATGGGACTATTAAGTGACTGTTCTTCTGAGTCTAACTCCAGGTATGGGTAGCAAGAAAGGTGATCTGAGCCTCCATCCCATGATGTCAGTAAGCTGGTGAGATGCTGGTAGGAACTGCAAAAGGTGATCTCATGGGAAGGGTGGGAGAGTGGCTGTTCAGCCTGGGCTGAGGTAGGATTCTCCTGATTCAGTTTCCCCACTGACACCTGGCAGACCTTAAGCCTGACTGAATGCAAGTGGCTAATCTAATCCTGCCTGGAACTGACATGAAGTCAGAGAGATATTATATCCCTGCAATGTCCCTTGGTAGCAATTTCCTATAGTCAAAAGGTTTGCAAGCTTAATACCAGATCTATTCATTTATAGATTATTGGTAGGGGAACATCCAAGGTTAAGTCTAAAATTAAGCTATTAGGCAAAGGATTTTAGACCAACAACAATAAGTTAGGGTCCTTTAATTTTTAGTAATACTGTGGAGACAATTAGATCAAAAGCTTGTGAAGTTAGTACCTTAAATATTATTTGTGTCTCAGTTGGTTAATGTTTTAAAAAAATTCTTTTGTGATCCATATTGCAAATGCTTTAAAAAGAAGTATCACCTCACCAAAAGTTTGAATTGTTTTATCTGTTAAAAACTGTGTTAAAAAATTAAAATTAAAAAAAATAAAGATAAATGGATCAAAAAAAAAAAAACCAATCTTAACTTAATCTGGCTTCCAACCTGATCATTTCCTCAAAACTTCTCTGCAAAATTACTAATAATCTCTTGGTAGCCAAATCTAATGACCTTTTCTCAATCCTCATTATTTTTGATATCTCTGGAGACTGACACTATTACACTCTCCTCCTTGATACTTTCTTTTCTCTGGACACTCTCTCTTGGTCCTCTTCCTTCCTGTCTGACCATTCCTTAGATGCCTTTGATGGATCTTCTTCCAGATCATGGTGCCTAAGTATAGGTATCCATCAGAGTTCTGTCCAGGGTCCTTGTCTCTTCTCCCTCTGTACTATTTTCCTTGGTGATTTCATCAGCTCCCATGCATTTAATTACCATCTTTATGCTGATGATTCTCAAATCCAGCTTTCCTGACCTAATCTCTCTGCTCACCTCCAATCTTGCTTCTCCAACTACCTTTCAGTCACCTTGAACTGGATATCCAGTAGACTTCTTAAACTCAATATGTCCAAACTCCCCAAAAGTCTTCCCTTCTCCTTTGTTCTCTATGTAGAATACAACTCCATTCTCCCATTCCCTCAGGGTCACAATCTAGGAGTCATCCTGGATTTCTCACTATCTTGTCACTCCTATATCCAAGCTGTTACAGAGGCCTGCCAATTTCACCTTTGCAACATCTCTTGAATATGCCCTCTTTTCTCCTCTGATACTGCCACCATTCTAATGCAGGATCTCATCACTTCATGCCTTGATTACTGCATTGCCAGCTGGTGGGTCAGCCTGCCTCAGATCTCTCTTCATTCCAATCTATTCTCCATTCAGCCACTAAGTGATTTTCCTACAACTTCTTTGATCATGTAATCCCCCATGTAATAAATTCCAGTAGTTCTGTCTGGCTTCCAGGAGCAAATATAAAATACTTTATTTGGCAATCAAAGGCCTTTATAACCTAGCCTTCTCCTACCTTTCCAGTCTTCTTACACCTTACACTAGCATATGTACTCTTTGATCCAGTGACACTGGCCTCCTGGGTATTCCACATGCCTTCTTGGCTTTGAGCATTTCCTCTGGCTGTCTCCCATGCCTGGAATGCTCTCCCTCCCTCCTACACTTCACTGATGTCTCTGGCTTCTTTTAAGGCCCTTAGTTTCCTCTGGCCTGTAGGAGCAAATATAAAATGCTCTGTTTGCCATTCAAAGCCCTTCAAAACCAAATGTCCTCCTACTTTTAGAGTCCTCTTACACTTTCCTTCCCAGTACATACTCTTCAATCCAGTGACATTGGCCTCCTGGATGTTCCACAAAAAAAGACACTTCGTCTCTTAAGTCCCTCATTTTCTCTGGCTGTCCCCCATGTCTGGAATGCTCTCTTTCCTCCTCTCTGACTACAGACTTTCTTGGTTTACTGTACCAAAAACAATAACAACAAGAAAAACAAAAATCCAGAGACACAATTTATACCCAACCAATAATAATAATCCCTCCAACACATTTCATGTGTTATTTTTGTTGTTCAGTCATTTCTGGTGTGTTCAAATCTTCATCACCCCTTTGGGGATTTTCTTGGCAAAGATACTGGAGTGGTTTGCCATTTCCTTCTCCAGTTCATTTTACAGATGAGGAAACTGAGGTAAATAGGCTTAAGGGATTTGTCCAGGGTCATGTAGTTACCATGTATTGTGGTAGACACTGAACACAGAGAGGTAGCACAAATCACTTCCTTAGTGGTAGGAAAGATGGGGAGCACAAATAAGTAAATACAAAATATTTACAAAGTAAATGTAATTTCCAGTGTCCAGATAAATAGTATGAGCTGAGCTTTGAATGAAGATCAAGATTCTATGAAGCAGAACTAAGGAGAGAGTACATTCAAGGCATGCAGTACAGACTGTGAACAGAGTCTGGGGGCAGAAAATGGGATAGAAAATTCAGGTAATAGCAAAGTAAGTAAGTGTTTGAGGCTCGATTTTAACTCAGGTCTTCCTGATGCTATCCACTATGCTACCTAGCTGTCCCTACATGTCAAGAGGGCAATCTAATGGATGCATGTTGACCATTAAATAGTAATAATGGGAAAATGTCAAAAACCTTTCTATGGAATAATTCTGAGTTATGTTCCTTGTTGTATTGATTATGTCTATCACTTTAGCAGGAAGAAACAGATAGATTTTGCATATTCTAATTTTCTAGTTACAGAAAATATTGTCAGCTTCAATCTCTGCCTTCTCTTTCTGCACACATAAAGGAGCTGGGAACTGAGGAGAACTCAAGGAAGCATGCAGACATTTCTATTATATTGAAAAAGCAGAGATGTTTTAATCTCATTTTGACACTTGAAAACATACAGAAATCTCAGTCTTTCTATAATCTCTAGGGTACTAAAGGCAGATATTTCTGTATGATCTTTTTAAATGTAGATTATGCAGATTGTATCTCCTAAGCCTCAGTTTTCTCAAAGATAGATTTGAAGTAATAAGTCAATCAATTGAGAACATTTATCCCTTTGGAAATTTTTGTTCCCGTAACTAGAGACAGGAAGAACAGCTAGGTGGCTCAGCAGATTGAGTCCTAGGTCTGGTATCAGGAAGATTCATTTTCCTGAGTTCAAATCTGGCTTCAGTGATCACTAGCTATGTGACCCCAGGCAACTCATTTAACCCTGTTTGCCTCAGTTTCCTCATCTATAAAATGAGCTGGAGAAGGAAATGACAGAGCACTCTAGTATCTTTTGCTAAGAATACCTCAAATGAGGACATAAGGAATCAGGCATGACTGAAACAAGTGAACAACAAAATTAGATGAGAAGTTATGTAATGAAATGAATAGATAGTTTCAGGATATATAGAGAGACGTGAAGAACAGATACCTATCTGTATTAGATAAATCCTTCACCTAGAGCTGCCTCTACCAATAAAGTCACAAATCCAGCCCAAAATAACAATAAAATAAGGGACACCAATTTCATCTGTTTTCTCCTCCTGGTAAAATATAATTGTCTTGAGATGTTGGCTAGGCATACAATAGAATTAAATAAATGGTTGTTGATTACTTAAGACGTTAGTGATTTTATCTCTAAGCACTGTACTTGGTTTGTACAAAGACTGAAATATGTAATTATGTAATTTATTTTCATTCATTCATTCAACAGGAATCAATAGGTGCATCTAGTATCATGTGCCAAGCATTGTGGTAGACAGTGGAGATAGAAAAGGAACACACATCAGTCCCTGATCCATAGACACTTATATTCCATTAGGGGCAGGGAACACAAATAAGTAAATACAAAATATTTATAAAGTAAATATTAAAGAATTTCCAAAGTGTGGAGTGAGCAGTAGTTTCTTGGGGGAGGGTGTTGAGATAGGTAGTATGAGCTGAACTTTGAAGTAAAATCAAGATTCTATGAAGAAAAACTAAGGAGAGTTGCATTCAAAACATCTAGGACAGTCTGTGAATGGAGTATGGGGATGGGAGTTGGAATAGGAAATTTGAAGAGTAGTAGAGCAAGCTATTTTGGCTGAAAAATAGAGCTCATGTGGGGGAATAATCTGAAATAAGTTTTGAAAGGTAGGCCAAAATCTAATTGAGAAAGTCTTTAAAAGTCAACTGCTAAGAGTTTGTACTTTATTTCAGAGGAAGTAGATTTCCACTGGACCTTTTTGAGCTAGGGAGTCATGTGGTCAGTCCTGTGCTTTAGGAATAGCAACCTGACAGTTATGTGAAGAGTGAAATAGAGACAAAAGATCCTGAAAGCAAGGAGACCAATTCAGAGGTTATGGCAATAGTCCAAGCAAGAGGTACTGATGACCTTGTATAAGTAAAGGGAAGGTGTTGGATGCCAGGAATGATATGGAGGGAGAACCAATATGTTTTGACAACTGACTGGATATGAAGATTGGGGGAGAGGGAAGAAATGTGGGTAACTTGAACTTAGAAGGATGGTGGTACTGGAATTAGAGAAATCATCAAGAGGGGATGATTGAGAGAAGTAGAGATAATAAATTATGAGTTGGAGAAACCTATGGAATAGCCAGTTGAAAATGTACAATACACAGTGATGCAACACTGAAACTCTGGAGAGATACTAGGGGCTGCATATATAAATCTGGGACTGATCAGCATTTGAAATGATAGGTGCATCTATGTGAGCCAAAGAGGTCATTGAGAGTTTGGGTAAGGATGTATAAAGTATCAAATATCACTAGGCTGGGTACTAAAGGTCCCTTCTTGGGGTACTAGTTCTAGATTGTCTGAAAAACCAAGGATGGACTCCATTCCTTGACTATCACTCTTATGACTTTCTGAAACTCACAAGGTCATAGCTTCCAAATTTCACTTTATTTTATTTTTTAAAATTGATTAATTTATCTTTAGTTTTCAATATTCACTTCCATAAGATTTTGAGTTTTAAATTTTCTATCCTTCACCTTTCCTCCCCCAGACTGTTTGCAATCTGATATAGGCTCTAAATATCCAATGGAAGGAACCACAAGTAAGAATAAACAAAACAAAACAACAACAACAAAAAGAGAACAAATAGCCTTTCTCTTCACCCTGTCCTCCCTTCTCCCCCATTTATGCTTTTCTCTCTTGTTTTTCCCTTTCCTTCCTCAATAGGGTTTGCTTTTGTCCACTGCCTCTCTCAGTTTGCCCTTCCTTCTATCACCTCCTCCATTTTCTTTTCTTATTCTCTTACTACTTCTTCCCTCCCTTCTATCTACCACCCCTTTCCCCTCCTACCTCCTGTAGGGCAAGTTGGATTTCTGTCCCTGAGTATGTTATTCCCTCCTTGAGCCAAAGCTGATGAGAGTAAGGTTCAAACAATGCTCATCTCCCTCCCTTCTTTCCCTCTACTGAAATAGGTCTTTGTGCCTCTTCATGTGATATAATTTACCCTTTATGCCTCTTCCTTTCCTATTCTCCCAGTACAATCTCTTTTTTACCACTTAATTAGATTTTTTATCATCACCTCAAAGTCAACTTATACCCACATCCTCTGTCTATATACCCCTTCTAAGTGTCATAATAAGATACAGTTCTCATAAGTTACAAGTATCATCTTCCCTTGTAGGGATGTAAACAGTTTGCCCTTATTGAATAATACATTGTTGTTTTTCTTTCTTGTTTACCTTTTTTATGCCTCTCTTGAGTCTTGTATTTGAAGATCAAATTTTCTATTGAGGTTTGGTCTTTGTACCAAGAAGGTTTGGAAGTCCCTTATGGATATTGAATGTCCATCTCTTCCCCTGAAAGATTATGCTCAATTTTGCTAGGTAGTTGATCCTTGGTTATCATCCAAGCTCCTTTGCCTTATGGAATATCATATTCCAAGACCTACAGTCTTTTAATGTAGAAGCTACAAGATCCTGCATAATTCTGACTGTGCTTCCATGATATTTAAATTGTTTCTTCCTCTTCTGCTGAGGAGGCTAGGGAGATTGATGAGAAGAGTACCTCTTGCTATGGCTGAAAGGACCAGAGGCATCCCAGCAAGCCTCTAGTCAGTGGACCAGGAGGAGACCCTGAGCCCCAAAGGGGTGAAACCATAAGCACCAACACCAGGACCCCAGGTGTGCCTTAGCACATCCAGGGAAACTGGGTAAACATCAACACAGAAGGGCATTCACCAACTGCTGAGTCTGCCTGTGCTCTAGCTCAGCCCTAGGGGAGGAAAACTCCTGTGGCCAGACCACCCCTCCACTACACCTCATGCAGTGAGATTCAGTGTAACCCCGGGGGAACTCAGGAAAAAAAAGAAAAAAAAACTTGTTATTCAATATGGGCAAACTGTTTACAACCCTATATGGCAGGATTATACTTGTTAATCTTGAGAATTGTATATTTATTATGACAGTTAAAATGGATACACATAGCGGGAGTAGGTATAAATTAACTGATGTGATGAAAAAAATATAATTAAAAGGTGCAAAGGGATTATAGTGGGAGAAGAGAAAAGGAAGAGGCAGACAAAAGTAAATTACATCACAAGAAAAGGCACAAAATACATACAGTAGAAGGAAAAAGGGGAGGGAGATGAGCACTGTTTGAGCTTACTCTCATCAAATTTGGTTGAAGGAGGGAACAACATGCTCAGTTAAGTATAGAAATTTAACTTGCCCTACAGGTAGTAGGAGGGGAAAGGGGAAAGGAAAGGGAGGGGGCTGATAGAAGGGAGTGCAGATTGAGGGAGGCAGTGGTCAAAAACAAAGCTGAGCTCTCCTGCTAGAGCACAGGGGGCACTGACCCAAGCTTCTTGTGCTGGGGGGTCAGGGACCTGGTCACTGGATTCATGTGCTAGGACCTCAGGTATTGGTAGCTGGAGGCTATAGAGGTCTGGCAACTTACCTGATACTGAGCTGGAGTCAGCAATACTGAAACTCTTGGATGTATGGGTGGGTGTTTGATCCCTGGAGGACACTTGCTCACCCAGGCTACTCTGAAGTACGGGGAGATTTGGCTGCTGGAGTCTGCTGGTTGCCCTGCCTGTGTCAAGTTACTGGGGGTTGGGGAAAGGGTCTGGTGATGGCTCTTTCCTGTTATGCATCTCTGGGGTTCAGGATCTCCCACTGGTTTGCTGAGGTGGGGCTTGCCTCTGGCTTGCTGGGATGCCTCCCGTCCTGTAAGGCTCCACTTCCACCAGAGTGAGAGGGACCTTTCCCGTTAATCTCTTAGGCTTCCCAGGGTAAAAAACTGCTGCACCCCTGTCCTTCTGCTGGCTCAGTCATTCCAGGGTTTTTTCTGGGGCATATTTTCTGGGTTTTTAGAGGTCAATAAGGGAGAGTGAGAGTAATTTACTTCGCCATTTTGGTTCCTGGAAATTGAATTCCAAACTTCACTCTGAACAAAAGATTGATATCAATGCATAGCACTGAGATCCATTTATGAAGCCATGTATCAGCCTCAGAGGTAGAGAGCCCAAGGGCTTCTCACTAGACACTGTTCTTGAAGAAGTCCAACCAAGCAAAGGGATCCAACTGCAGAAGAAAGTGAGGAAAATTGAGGCCTCAGAAAACATCTCTAGTTCCAGTTCAACAAATATAGCCAATCAAAGAAGCTAATATTCAGCAATTGGACAACAATTAGAACAAGTTGCAAAATGTCTATATATTCTCCAAAGTCTCTTCTAGGAAACTGGTCACCTGTCATTGCAAATCTTCAGGAAGCAAGCTCCTCAGCTTCATTCACAAGAGGAATTGCTTCAGCCAAGCACCCTGGTACACTCTGTGCATGCTCATGAAGACTAGAGAGGGGCCTAGGAAAGAGGCCTTGGCAGAGATATGCTGGAGACGGCTAAAATAATCTCTTGAGAGCTGATTGTTAAATTTTCAGTGTATTTACATCTCTGAAATCAGACCTTCAAATCAATGCTTGACTTATTGTTTTGATCATCACACAGACTTAAGAAAGTGATGGAGAACAATATTAGTAATGCAGGTTAAATTTAAAAGTATGTCATAAGTACATTTTGAGGGGTAAAAAGCTGGTTGTTAAGCATTTAACAGCATACCTCTGGTAGACCTATTTTTAAAATTATGATAAAGTTCCCTTTCTTTGCTAGTAAAAGTACATGAACTTAGAATAGTTTATAAGCATTATAAAGTCCTCTTGGAGAGGAGGGAACACACCTTGAAAACCCAGAATTTCAAGCCTCCAGCTAACCATGATGCTACAGTGACTTTTAAAGGAAACTTTCAAAAAAGGTAACGGATAGCTTCCTGGAAACCCAAGTCTACAGTCTCAAAGCTATAGTTCCCATAAGTTACAAGGGAGCAAGATACAGACCTATTCCCACAGAAAGAGATTTCTTTATTTTAGTAATGCTGCCCCCAAAATATCCCTTTCCTCCCAGAACCTTTCTGCTGATATTGCTTAGATCCCATGAGTACCCCATTAATTGAATTGTAACGACAACAAAAAAAATTTACTAGCTTACTTCACTGGCATATGAGATACTCAGCAGGCTGCCAAAGTCACCTTTCTTGAAGAGTTATGAGGTTGAAATGAGATAATATATGTGAAAATGTTTTGTAACCTGAAAGTGCTCTGTCAGTATAATGAAATGAAATGAATATGACTGATACTGGGTGTTATAAGGTTTGTAAAACACTCTACACACACCATCTCATTTGATGCTCTCCAAAACCCTAAAAGGTAAGCACTGCAGACATTACTAACCTCTTTTTATAAAAGAGGAAATTAATGCTCAGAACTTGCCCAAGGTCAAATAGCTTCTAAATTTTAGAAGCACAATTCAAATCCATGTCTCTCCTAACTTCAGCTCATTGCTCCTTTAACTAACCCATGTTTCCTGGTGACAATAACATGGTTTCTGACAACCCCAGTAGAAAAAGCAAAATATGGCCCTTAGAGCCAAGTGGAGGATAATCTTCACATGATCTCTTGGTATATAATGTATTGGAATTTTAAAGGTCACATAAAAATATCTTAATGTTTAACATGAAAATGAAATTTCACAAAATCTTGAGAATAACTTTCTGTTGACCTTTATGAGATTATATGGTTATGCATGGAACTATTTTTTAAAAGAGAAAGAAAAAAACTACCATTCACAAAATATAATAAAACATTGCCTCATTAATTAATATGAAACTTCTCTACAGCAGTCAAGTATTTTTATATTTAGAATGGCAAATGCTGTCTTTATGTCTGGGACCATGAGTAATAGAGAGATGGAGTCACTTGTACTGTTTCATAGCAAAACAGTGTGAGAATTTAGGAGAAATCTCTGTTAGTTTTAGGCTTTTTTATTGTCATCATATGTAAAAAGTGTGAGATTTTAATTCCTTTTCTGAATTCAACATGTTTAGAATACAGATAGAGCTTCTTGGTGGCCAGCTCATAAAGGTATATGAAGCATCCTGAATAGGTTTGACGATGCTTCTGGCTGAAGAGTCAGTATGGTTCATATGGAGGCAGAAAAGTTCTGAACCCACTAAATCAATGTTGTGTCCTTGATGGATATGCTTCCATGCTATGGCTAAATAAGTTTCCTTTTACTAAGTGTTAGTTAGTTAACTAGTATTCATTTTGTACCAATCCTAGACCCAAACAACAGAACAATCACGAGTCAGGCCTGGCCTACAACAAGAGAGAAAAAGCTATAAAATTGAATACCAGACAAAGAAGCCTGACTTTCTGCACTGGGAAATAGAGAGCCAATGAAAGTTATATAGCAGGACCTGATAACTGATTGGATATGAGGTAAGTGAAAGAAGAATTCAAAATGATGCCAGGGGTGTAAGAACAAATAGCAGTGTTATTGACAGAGAAGATGAAGCTAAAAGGAGAGGAAAATTTGATTTGAAGTTAAAGTTAAAAGGAGAGAAAAAATGATAAGCTCAGATTTAGATATGTTGCATTTGTTTCTCACACCTGGATTTTTCTCTTTCCTGTGTTTCTTAGAATCCTTGGATTCCCTCAAGACTCAATTCAAATGTCACCTTCTGTAGAAGGTCTTTTCCAGTCCCTGTTAGCTGCTAATGCTGTCCCCCCCAAGGGTTTCTTTCAAACTATTCCATATGTATTTCATACACATCCATATAAAACAATAAATCAATAAGCATTTATTAAATACTTACTGTGTACCAGGCACAACTATGTACAATCATGATATACACAGGATAAATTTGGGGTAATCTCTGAGGGAAGGCAGGCATTAAACAGGACTAGGAAGACTTCTTAGAGAAGATGAAATTTTAGCTGATATTTTGAAAGAGTATAAGGAATCCAGGAGACAGAAATGAGGAGAGAGAGCATCATAAGTACAGGGAACATCCAGTGAAAATGCAGAATTGGGAGATGGGATCTCCTGTGTTAAGAACATTTAAGAGGCCAGTGTCCCTAGGTCAGAGAGTATGTGAAAAGGAGCAAAATATGAAAAGACTGGAAAGGTAGGAAGGGGACAGGTTATGCAGGATAAAAGTTAAGTGAAGAATTTTATATTTGATCCTGGAGGTAATAAGAAGTCATTAAAGTTGGTTGAATGGCAGGGGAGATTGAGGGAGGAAGAAGGTGACATGATCAGACTTGTGCTGTAGGAAGATCACTTTGATAATAGAGCAAAGGGTGTATTGTAATGGAGAGAGACTTGAGACAAGGAGATCAAGCAGAAGTCTACTGCAATCTATGAGATGCCAAGGAGCTGTACCAAGATAGTGGAAATGTGAGAAGAGAGAAGGGATGTTTGTTATAAGAGACATAAGAGATGTTAAAATAAAATGGACAGAATTTGGCAAATGATAGAATATAGGGGGTGAGGTGAGACTGAGGTATCAAGGATGG
Organism: Notamacropus eugenii; assembly: GCF_028372415.1. Taxonomy (NCBI): domain Eukaryota; kingdom Metazoa; phylum Chordata; class Mammalia; order Diprotodontia; family Macropodidae; genus Notamacropus; species Notamacropus eugenii. The sequence continues at coordinate 126,058,857 of NC_092874.1, read as the reverse complement.
TGCTTAGGTTGTGAGTATGAGTTACTGGAAGGATGGTGGTACATTCAACAATAATAGGAATGTTAGGGAGAAGGCAAGGAGGAGAAGGAAAGATGAGTTCAGTATTAGCCATGTTGATTACAAGCTAGTTTCCTACATTGAAAATAAACTTCTTGAGGACAAAGATTTTTTTTCTTTGTATCCTCAGAGCATAGCATTGTGCCTGACACATACTAAGTGATAAATAAATGGTATTGGGATCATACCACCTTGGAAGTGCCAAAAACTTCCAAACACCCAGAATTAACTCTGAAAACAGTAGTGCAAAAAAAACATGAAGCCTGAGACAGTGCCTCTCCCCTCTTCCATGCCTTCAATAGAGCCCAACTTTAACAAAAAGTTAAGAATAAAAAAAAATAACACTGAAAAAATGAGCAAATAGCGACAAAGAATCTGACCATAAAAAGCTACTATGGTGACAGGGAATATTAAGACACAAACTCAGAAGAAAATGAAGCCAAAAGACCTAAAGCAAAGCCTTAAATAAAAAAGTGAATTGGACATAAATAATCCCAACAAGAATTTCTGGAAGATCCAAAAAGAAATGATCTTCAAAATCAAATAAGAGTCATAGGTAAGATAACAAAATGAAAGGAAAGGAAGAAAACTGTGAAAAGACAACAGCTTAGTAAAAGAGATGCAAAAAATATTGAAGAAAATAACACCTTCAAAAGCAAGAATAGGCCAAATGAGAAAAGAGGGACAAAAGCTCATTGAAGAAAAGAATTCTTTATAAATTAGAATAGAGCAAGTGGAAGCTAAAGACTCTGTGACACATCAAAAAACCAAAACCAAAATCGAAATAATTTTAAAATAGAACAAAATGTGAAATATTTCATTAGAAAAACAACTAAACTAGAAGATAGATCAAGGACAGATAATATATGAATTGTTGTACTATCTGAAAGTCATGATCAAAGAGAGTTTAGATATATTTCTAGATATCATTTTTCTGGAAATTATCAAGGAAAACTGCCCTAATATCCTAGAACCAGAGAAGAGAAATTGAAAAAAAAATCACTGATCACCATCTGAAAGAGATTCTAAAATGAAAACTCCCAGAAATATTATAGACAGATTCCAAAACTCTGAGGTCAAAGCAACCAGAAAGAAACCATTCAAATATTGTGGATCCACAATCAGGATCACACAAGATTTAGCCCCTACTATATTAAGGAAGGAGAGGGCTTGGAATATATTTCAGAATCGAAAAGAGCTGTGATTACAACCAAGAATAATCTACCCAGAAAAACTAGATATAACACTTAGAAGGAAAATGGATATTAAAATGAAATAGAAGACTTTCAAAAAATTCCTGATGAAAAGACCTGAGCTGAATAGAAAATTCAAAAATACAAGCCTGCAGAGAAGCATAAAAGGGTAAACATGAAAGAGAAATCATAAAGGACTCAATGAGATTAAACTGTTTACCTTACTATATGGGAAGATGATGCATGTAATTTCTTCATCACTATTAAGGCAGTTAGAAGGTTAGAGAATGTGAAAGTGAGTTGATTATGTTGAGATGGTATTAAAAAATGGATAGATAAGAGAAAGAAGGACTCCCTGGAGGAAGAGGAAAGGTGTTGGGGGTGTAAGCTCAGTTCCATGTGGACAGTCTCGGGCAGGTAAAGGTGAGAGCTTCTAAACCTTAGAGTTCTCATGAGGCCCCCCAGGAAACAGCAGGGAATTGAGGAGTGAGACCGAGTTATCTCGTGTATTTCCGCCTCTTCCCATGAGAACATGATGGGAGAGGCATCCCCGCCCTCGAGACTGGCCCAGATCTGGGCACACCTATTGTTATCTAACAGGCACGGTATTCAGGTGCAAACTACGTGGCAGGAGAGCTTAAGTAGGGTCAGGGAAGCCTGAAGGCGCTCTTAGTGCTGAGGGGCCCTTACAGGACAGAAGGCCCCTTTTCCTCTCTTCGCTCTTCCCTCTCCCCTCTCTCCCCACTTACACTTCTGCTTCCAATCTCTTACTGTAAGATCTTTGCCTCCTTGGGAGACTTCTCTCTCCCTCCTAAGGAAGAGCTCCCCCTGCACATGTAACCAGGACCCTGAATAAAGCCTAACCCTTGTTCGACTCTGGAAAGTCTCTTCTCTCATACGTTTATCCGGTTTGGCCAACCGAAGACCTGGGACAGGTAAGGTAAGACTCGGGTAGCCCTCAGGCCTCTAGGCCTGGCAGAAAGGAAAGAAGAAGAATAGGTAGAATTATCATGTAAAAAGAAAGCATTCAAGGAAGAGCTTGTATGCGGGAGAGGAAAACAGTAGGGTAGAGGACACGAAATGCTTAAATCTCACTCACATATAAATTAGTTCAAAAAGGGAATATATACACACACACACATAAACCTACTCAATCAGAAATGGAAATTTATCCTACTCAACAGAGAAATAGGAGGGGAAAAGGCTAAGAGAAGGGGGATGATAAAAAAAGAGGGTGGATAAAAGAAGGCAGTGGTTAGAAGCAAAATAAACTCAGAGGAAGGACAAGATAAAAAGAGAGAGAAGGATAAACAGAAGAAAATAGAATATAGGGAAATGCACAATTACCAATCATAACTGTGAAAAGTGAATGAGATGAACTCACCTATAAAATAGAAGTAGATATAGATTAGAAGCAGAAATCCAACAATATGTTTATAAGAAACACACTTGAAATGAAGAGACACACAGAGTTAAAATAAGAAACTGGAACAGAATCTATTATGCTTTGGCAGATGTAAAAAAGGTAGAGGTAGCAATCATGACCTCAGACAAAGAAAATGCAAAAATAGATCTAATTCAAAGGAATAAGCAGGAAAATTGCATATTGCTAAAAGGTACTATAGACAAAGAAGTAATATCAATATTAAATATGCATGCAACAAATGGCATACTATCCAAATTCTTAAAGAAAAACTTAATGAATTATAGAAGCAAATAGATAGTAAAACTATACTAGTGTAGTACCAACATGATATTCACAGTGCCTATGGCTGCCATGAATATGCCAGCACAATTCTGAATTGCAAAAGACAACAGACTCTCCACATGGAAGATAGAACCAAAACATTTATTCAGACACCAGAAAGCCAAATCCCAACAACAGAAAAACCACATTCATCATAGTAACAAAGAAATCTATATGCAATAACAATGCTGAGGGCAATACTGTCCCTAAGTCTTCCCTTTGTTAGGCTTCCCACAAACCAGCTCCCTTAAAGAAATCACAAACTGGATTCCTTAAATAAAATCACAAACAAGCTCTCCCACTCATGCTAACCAGCTGCCTTCCCAGCTCTGACTGCTTTCTGACTAACTTCCTCTCAGATTTGCTCCACCCTTCCTGTTCCACCCATTCAGCAAGCTCCTCCCACCACAAGCCCCATGTAACTAAGACTTCCATGTGACCCAATCAGGTCACATGGACCTTTTAATGAATGGGAAAGATCTTCAGATTTAAATTATCATTACAACCAGTGAAGAACTTTAACTTTCCCCTCTCAGAGGTAGATAAATCTAACCATAAAATAAATAAGAAAGAAGTTAAAGGCATAAATAGAATCTTAGAAAAGTTAGATATGATAGGCCACTGGATAAAACTAAATGGGGACAGAAAGGAGTACACCTTTTCTCAGATGTATATGGCACCTTCACATAAACTGACTATGTAATATGGCATAAAAACTTCACAATGAACCTTTTACCACAATAAAATTAGATTCAATAAAGGGCCATATAATAATAGATTTAAAATTAATTGAGAGCTAAGTAATCTAATCCTAAAAAATGAGTGGTTCAAAAAACAAATCACAGAAACAATAATTTAATTAAAGAGAATGACAAACACAAGACAACATTCCAAAATTTGTGGGATGCAGACACTGGGAGGGGATTCACATCTCTAAACAAATATATCAATAAAAGAGAGAAATAATAGATCAATGAGTTGGGCGTGCAACTGAAAAAAACTAGAAAAAGAACAAACTAAAAATTTCCACTTAAATACTAAAAAGAAAATCCTGAAAATCAAAGGAAAGATTAATAAAATTGAGAGTAAAAAATAGTTGAACTAATAAGTAAAACTAGGAGCAAATTTTGTGAAGAAAAAAAACAATGAAATAAGCAAACCATTGGTTCATTTTATTTAAAAAAGAAAGAAAAGCAAATTCTGGTATCAAAAACAAAAGGGGTGAATATACCACTAATGAAGATGAAATTAAAGCAATTGTTAGAAGTTATTTTGCCTATTTACATGCCAGTAAAACTTACAATCTAAGTGAAATGGATGAATATTTACAAAAATATAAACTGCACAAATTGGTTGGTTGTTGTCCTTCATTCTCAAAGAGGACCAAAATGACATCACCATGATAAAGTAGAGTTTCAGTGTGTATGACTGTGGATGATCAGACCAATATGAGCTTGGAATGCTCTACCACAGACTGGGCACAGATAGTCCATGTGAACATTTGGGGTGGTTATTCCAAATTTCGGCATCCTATGTTTCCTTTGTACTGTTTCAATTCTGCTTTGCTCTTAGAGTACAGCACCTTTTCTTATGTGGGCATGCCATGCTGAGCAGTTCTGTGCCAGTGTCTCCCATGTCCCACAATCAAATCCAAAGCTCTTGAGAGACACCTTGAGAGTGTCCTTGTGTTGCTTCTTCTGACCACCATGTGATCGCCTGCTCCATGCAAGTTCTCCATAAAATAGTCTTTTTGGCATGTGTACATTTTGCACTTGAACAACATGACCAGCCTATCAGAGTTGTGCTCTCTGAAGTATAGTTTGAATGCTTGGCAGTTTAGTTCAAGTAAGGACCTCAGTGTCTGGTACCTTATCCTGCCAGGTGATCTTTAGAATCTTCCTAAGACAGTTCAAATGGAAGCGATTCAGTTTCCTGGCATGGTGCTGGTAGACTGTCTATGTTTCACAGGCATACAACAATGAGGTCAGCACAGTGGCTCTGTAAGCCTTCAGTCTGGTAGTCAGTCTAATACCTCTTTTCTCCCCAACTTTTCTTTGTAGCCTCCAAACACTGAGCTAGCTCTGGCAACGTGTGTGTCAACCTCATTGTCAACGTGTATATCCATAGAAAGTACACTACCAAGGTAAGTGAACTTATCCACATCATTCAAAACTTCTCCATTTGTTGTAACTGATGGTTCTATGCCAGGCCTAGAGGCCTGAGGGCTACCCGAGTCTTACCTTACCTATCGCAGGTCTTCGGCTGGCCAAACCGGATAAACGTATGAGAGAAGAGACTTTCCAGAGTCGAACAAGGGTTAGGCTTTATTCAGGGTCTTGGTTACATGTGCAGGGGGAATTCTTCCTTAGGAGAGAGAAATCTCCCAAGGAGGCAAAGATCTTACAGTAAGAGAATGAAAGCAGAAGTGGAAGTGGGGAGAGAGGGGAGAGGGAAGAGCGAAGAGAGGAAAAGGGGCCTTCTGTCCTGAAAGGGCCCCTCAGCGCTAAGAGTGCCTTCGGGCTTTCCTGACCCTACTTAAGCTCTCCTGCCGCATAGTTTGCACCTGAATACCGTGCCTGTTAGATTACAATAGGTGTGCCCAGATCCGGGCCAGTCTCGAGGGCAGGGATGCTCTCTCCCATCACGTTCTCACGGGAAGAGGCGGAAATACACGAGATCTCACTCCTCAATTCTCTGCTGTTTCCTGGGGGGCCTCATGAGAAATCTAAGGTTTAGAAGTTCTCACCTTTACCTGCCCGAGACTGTCCACATGGAACTGAGCTTACACCCCCAACAGTTCTATATATGGTTGGTGTGGTGGTGGCTGATGGAACACTTGTATTTTCTTGGTGTTGATTATTAGACCAAAATTAGTACAGGCAGTAGAGATTTGATTCATACTTTGTTGCATCTCAGCTTCAGAGGTTGTATTGAGTGCGCAATCTTCTGCAAACAGAAAATCATGCATCAACACTCCCTCCACTTTGGTCTTGGCTTGTAGCCTTTTCAAATTAAAGAACTTACCATCTGTACAGGAGTTGACCTTGATGCTGTGTTCATCCTCATTGAAAGCATTTGTCAACATGGCTGATGTTTTCATCATGATAAAAAGCATGGGAGCAAGCACACAGCCCTGTTTCACTCCAGTGGTGACTGGGAAGGCACCAAAGCATTTGTCCACTATCCAGAACCTGAGCAAATATGCCATCATGAAATTGATGTACAATACTAACGAACTTCCCTGGGCAACCAAATTTTGACATGATTTTCCACAAGCCCTCATGATTCACAGTGTCAAAGTCCTTGATCAGATCTACAAGCATTTTGTACAAACCTCTGTTCTGATCAGGGCATTTCTCCTGGAGTTGTCAGGGAGCAAACACCACATCAACTGTTCCTTGGCCCTTTCTGAAGCCACACTGGCTCTCAGGTATATGACTATCTTCCAGGTGAAGGATCAGCCTATTAAGGAGGACTCTAGCAAGCATCTTGCAGCAATGACTAAGAGAGAGACCCTTCTGTGATTGTAGCAGGACAATATATTCCCTTTACCTTTATAGAGATGGACAATGGAGGCATCCTTGAATTCCTATGGGACAACCTCCTCTTACCATATAACCTGTAATATTTTAGTCAGCTTTTGTATGTTCAATGATTCCCCTACCTTGTAAATATCAGCTGGAATAGAATCAGCACCAGGTGCTTTGCCACATGAAAGGAGCCTAATGGCACTCGAAACCTCTTCATCAGTTGCAAGTTTAGCTAAGAAAGTATTAATTTCAACATGAGGTAAATGGTCAATGGCCTTAGCATGGATTGATGATGGTCTGTTGAAAACATTATGGAAGTGTTCAGCCCATCTGTCTAGGATCATGTCCTTATTGATAATCAATGTGGCTACATCAACACTGAGTAGTAATGCACCATAGGTTTTTGGTTCATAAATAGCTTTGAGGGAATCATAAAATCTCTTCAAATTGTTACTATCAGCATAAAACTGAGTTTCATCAGCTTTCTTACTGAGCCAGGAATCCTGCATCTCTCTAAGCTTTGCTTGGACTTTAGTTTTAATGGAATTAAATGCTGCCTTTTAGAGACAGATGAACTATCCTGCTGATAAATCCTGTGGAGTTCTCATTTTTCATTTGTCAGCTTCTGGATTTCCCCATTGTTTTCATCAAACCAGTCTTGATGTTTACAAGTATTCTGACCCAGATGAGCAAATGCAGTGTTGTCCACCACATATCTGAAAGTTGCCCACTCCTTTTCTGTTCTGTTGTTGCGAAGTGTGTGTTGGCTGAACTTTCCCTCCAAGTTAGCAACAAACTGTTCACTCTCTGAGAAGAGCTCTAATTTGTTGACAATTCTTCTGGTAGTCATTTTGCCTTGGGGGCAGCACTTTTGATGAATGAGAATATTTGACTTAGAAAGGATAAGTCTATCATCAGTTCAGCAGTCTGCACCACACATTGCTTTTGTCACTGCACAGATTAATAAGAAAGGAAATAGAGTACTTAAATAACCCTATCTTAGAAAAAGATATTAAACAAGCCATAAATGAGCTTACTTGGAAAAAAAATCCCAGGATCAGAGGGATTTACAAGTGAATTTTACCAAATATTTAAGGAAGAATTAATCCCAATATTATAGAAACTATTTGGGGAGAAGGGGGAGTAAAGAAGGAGTCCTTCCAAATTTCTTTTATGACACAACTGTGTTTTTGATACCTAAACCAGAGAGAACAAAAACAGAGAAAGAAAACCACACACCAATTTCTTTAATGAATATCAGTGCAAAATTTTAAATAAAATACTAGCAAGGAGATTATAGCATTATATCACAAAGATCATACATGATGACCAGACCAGGTGGGATTTACACCAGGAATGTAGGGATGATTTAATATTAGGAAAACTATCAACATAATTAACCATATCAATAACAAAAACAATCAAAATCATGATTATAGCAATAGCTGCAGAAAAAGCTTTTGAAAAAATACATCCATCCCTATTAAAAACATTTGAAAGCATAGGAATAAATAGAGCATTATAAAAATGATAAGTAGTGTTTATATAAATGCAAAACCAAACATTATCTGGAATAGGGATAAACCTGAACCTTATAGATTAGGGGTAAAGCAAAAATATTCATTATCACCACTGTTGCAGATATTATGATGGTACACTTACAGATCCCTAAAAAAACAACTAAAAATTAGCTGAAACAAGGAACAACTTTAGCAAAGTTGCAGGATATAAAATAAACTCATAAAATCATCAGCATTTCTATATACTATTAACAAAATCCAACTGGAAGAGATTAGAATTCCACTTAAAATAACTGCAGACAAAATAAAATACTTGGGGGTCCACCTGCCAAGACAAACAGAAGAACTATATTAAAAAAAAACATTTTTCACACAAATACAGATCTAAACAATGGGAAAAACATTAGTTGTTCACAGGCCAAGCTAATATAATAAAAATGATAATTCTACCTAAGTTAATTTACTTATACAGTGTCATGCAAAATAAACTACCAAATAATTATCTTATAGAGCTAGAAAAACAATAACAAAATTCATCTGGAAGAATAAGGAGTCAAGAATATCGAAGGTCAAGAAAAAAATGTGAAGGAAGGTGGCATAGCCATACCAGAATTCAAATCACCAAAACAATCTGGTACTGGCTAAGAAACAGAATGGTAAATCAGTGGAATAGATTAGGTACATGATATGCAGTCGTAAAAGAGTATAGTAATCTTGTGTTTGATAAACCCAAAGATCCAAGCTTTTGGGATAAGAACTTACCATTTGACAAAAATTGCTGAGAAAATTGGAAATCTGATTGGCAGAAATGAGACATAGAATAATGTCTCATACCACATACAAAGGTAAGGTCAAAATGGATAAATGATTTAAACATAAAGGGTGATACCATAAGTAAGTTAAGAGAGCATGGAAAATGTACCTGTCTAATCTGTGGATAAAGGAAGAGTTTGCTGATCAAACAAGAGATAGAGAGGATCACAGGAAATAAGATTCATGATTTCAATTACATGAAATTAAAAAGCTTTTGCACAAACCAAAACTAATACAGACAAACTTAGAAGGAAGGCAGGAAATTGGGGAAAAAATTTTGCAGCAGCTTTCCTTGAAAAATTCCTCATTTCTCAAATTTGTAGGAAACTTACAAATTTATAAAATAAGAGCCACCCTCTAGTTCATTAATGGTCAAAGAATATAAATAGGCAATTTTCAGAAGAAGAAATCAAAGCTATCAATAGTCACATGGAAATATGTTCATATTACTACTGATCAGAGAAATGCAAATTAAAACAACTTTGAGGTACTACCTCACACCTATTAGAATTGTTAACATGATAGAAGGAATATGGAAAAATAGGGACACTAGTGCACTAGTGGTGGTGTTTTGAACTAGTTCAGGCTTTCTGGAGAACAATTTGGAATTATGCCCCAAAGGCTTTAGAACTGTATACACTTTGACCGAGCAATACCACTTTTGTTGTTCAGTTATTTCTGTCATGTCTGACTCTTTGTGACTCCATCTGGGGTTTTCTTAGCAAATGTACTGGAATGATTTGCCATTTCTTTTTCCAGTTCATTTTACAGATGAGGAAACCAAGGTAAGCAGGATTAAGTGATTCCCCCAGGGTGACATAGCTAATAATTGTCTAAGGCTAGATTTGTACTCAGGAAGATAAGTCCTCCTGATTACAAGCCAAGAACTCTATCTACTGTGCCACCTAGCAATAATACCACTATTAGGTCTATATCCCAAAGAGATCAAAGAAAAGAGAAAAGGACAAATTTGTACAAAAATATTTATAGTATAGTAGCTCTTTTTGTGGTGACAAAGAATTAGAAATAGAGGGAATGGGGAATGGATGAACAAGGTGTGGTATGTGATTGTGATGGAATACTATTGTCCTGTAAGAAATGACAAGCAGGACTGTTTAAAAAAAACCTGGGAGGACTTGTATGAACAAAATAAAGTGAGCAGAATGAGAACATTGTACATAGCAACAGCAATATTGTAAGGATGATCTACTCATCTACTACTATTGTCCCTGATCAAGACAATAATTCAAGACAATTTCAAAGGACGCAGAATGAAAAATGCTATCCATGTCCAGAGAGAGAATTGATGAATTCTGAATACAGACTGAAAAACACATTTTTTAAAATTAATTTATTTTTTAGTTTTCAACATTCATTTCCAGAAGATTTTGAGTTCCAAATTTTCTGCCCATCACTCCCCTCCTCTACCCCAATATAGCATACATTCTGATTACCTCTTCCCCCAGTCTACCCTCCCTTTTATCTCCCCTCCCCCACCATCCCCATCCCTCTTATTTTCTTGAAGGGCATGATAGATTTCTATATCCCATTGCCTATATTTCTTATTTCACAGTTGCACGTAAAAACAATTTTTAACATTTGTTTTTAAAACTTTGAGTTCCAAATTCTCTTCCTTCTCTCCCCCCATTGAGGAGATAAGCAATTCTTGTGTAGTTATGCAAAACACTTCCATAATACTCATGTTGTAAAAGACTGTATCTCCCTCCATTCTATCCTATCCTCCATTTATTCTATTTTCAACTTTGACCCTGTCCCTTTTCAGGACAGTGGTTTTTCCAATGAGATATTCACATTATCTTCTATTTATTCATTCTTTTGGTTCTGTTTTATAATTTCTTGATTTCTCATAAAGTCATTAGCTTCCATTTGCTCCATTCTATTTTTGAAAGAATTATTTTCTTTAGTGAACTTCTGGACCTCCTTTTCCATTTGGCCAATCCTGCTTTTTGAGTCATTCTTCTCCTCATTATCTTTTTGGACCTCTTTTACCATTTGGATTAGTCTATTTTTCAAAGTGTTATTTTCTTCAATATTTTTTGGGTCTCCTTTAGCAAGCTCTTGACTCATTTTTCATGATTTTCTTGCTTCACTTTCATTTCTTTTCCCAATTTTTCCTCTACTTCTCTTATTTGATTTGCAAAATCCTTTTTGAACTCTTCCATGGCCTGAGACCAATTCATATTTTTCTTGGTGGCTTTTGGTGTAGGAGCTTTGACTTTGTTGTTTTCTGGTTGTATATTTTGATCTTCTTTGTCACTAAAGTAAGATTCTATAGTCTGACTTTTTCCCTCTGTTTGCTTATCTTCCCAGCTAAATATTTGACTTTCTAACTCTTTGTCAAAGTAGGGCTCTGCTTCCAGTGGGGGTGGGGGTGGGGATTGGTGTACTGTTCCTGGTTTCAGGGGTTTTGTGTTCCATCCCCCACAGTCTGTGGACCCAGAGCTTCAGAAGCTGCTGCTGCTGCTGCTGCTGCCACTGCTGCTGGCACTACCTCCTTCTATGTCCCAGGGCTGGGGCCAGACCTCAGCCAGACCACACCCCTCCCCCACTCAGGCTGACAGAGTTTTCCCACTGACCTTCTATGCTATCTTTGGCATTTGTGGGTTGAGAATTATGGAAATTGCCAAAGCTGCCAATGATTCAGTCCCCTGAGGCGTGCTCCAGCCATGTCTGTGCTGGCACAGCCCTTGCCAGACTGCATTTTGCTCTACTCCTAGTCCTGTGTGATAGATGCTTCCCATTTACTTTCCTGGCTCTCTTGGGATGGAGATTTGTGTTACTCCATCATTTTGTGGGTTCTGCAGTTCTAGAATTTGTTTAGAGTCATTTTTACAGGTATTTTCAGGAATTTGGGGGGAGAGCTCAAACAGGTCCCTTCTTTTACTCTTCTATCTTGGCTCCACCCTGGAGAATACATTTTTATTTATTTTTCTCCTTTTTTTGTCTGTGTTTTCTTTTGCACCCAGGCTAAATATGGAAATATGTTTTGCATGACTTCATATATATAGTTGATATTGTTTACCTTCTCAAGAAAGGAGGAGGGTCTGGAAAGAGGGAGAGAATTAAGAATTCAAATTTTCCAAAAAAAGAATATTTAAATTTTTTTAGAATTTAGAAATATTTAATAGAATAAATTAAACATATTGAAAAAAATGATGTTAGTTAATCAATTTGAGGTATCACCAGGGCATCACAGTGGAAGTATCCTACATGAATTGAAGACCTGAGTTTAGAGTTCAGAAAAGTTATCAAGACTGGAGATACACATTTGGATATTATCTATGTGTAGGTGCAGTTGAAACCATGGAGCTCAGTAAGATTTTGAAAGAAGGAAATATAGAGTGGGAAGAGAAGTGAAAAGGACCAAGGACAGAACCGTGAGGAACATCCACTTAAGCAGAGAATCAGAAGCCAAAAAATGAGAGGAGTGGGAAAAAGCATCTGTTTTAGGTTACATTTCAAGAAGTTGAATAGTAAAGAAGAGGGAAAAGATAGAACAGTAGTTCATTGTTGTAGAAAGGTCAAGGCAAGACTTTTTTTAGGACTGGGAAGGCTCATGAATATTTTTTTTTATCAGAAAGGAAGAGGCTAGTATTCAGGGAGAAAATTAAGAAGTATAAGAGAGAAGGGGGAAAGTAGTATTGGAGTACAAGTCAAAAGGAGTAATGAGGGAATGGTACCAAGAGATACAGTTAGAGGAATTAGCTTCAGCGAAGAGAAGGAATAGTTTTGTGATCAGAAGGAAGAGAAAGTGGATGATAATACAGAGCAATTTTTAGAAATGGAGGCATGAAGCTGAGTAGGTGGCTAAGTCATTAGCAAGCTGTAAGGGGGCAGTGATGTTACTGAAGGATTTGAGAAAGGAAAAGTTTCGTGAAAGTTAGTGTGGAGAATAAAACAGAGAAGTCATCAAAGGGTTAAGAAGTGATACTTGCAGCAGGTGGGATGATAACTGACAGGGTAGAGAAGGTAAAATTATTCAATTCTTCCACTTTTTCTAATAAGAAGAACAGTACGTGGACTCAGCAAGATAGATAAAAAATTGCTAACAGAAATCAAAATTCAAGATATTATGGAGTTGTTAAGACTGTCAGTCCGAGAATAAAAACTCATATTTGTATGGTGCTTTAAGGTTTGCAGAGTGCTTTCCTAACATCCCTGTAAAATAGTGAAAGTATTATTCTCCCCATTTAACAGGTCAGGAAATTGAAGTTTTGAAAGGTAGTGTCACTTGCTCATAATCTCATCTAGTTATTTACTAGCTATGTGACCTTGGAAAAATCACTACCCTTCATTATGCCTTTGTTTCCCCATCTGTAAAATGAGGCATCTCTAAGGGTCCTTTGATGTTCCAAGTCTTAATATTCTATAACGTATTGTACACTTAATAAACTATAAAACATTATTAAGATTACCAATATCTTGAATGTAATAGGTTCTCCGTAGTTTCTGAATAAATGGATCCATGGGTTAAGTAGACCTTACCAAATCAAAGAATCATATTTATCAATCAGATCCTGTTGGATCTGATTACTGTGACAAGGACTGGCTGAGAAGACTCAATGATAATTAATGCTACCTAAAATGAGTTACTGCCAACATGTCAAGAATATCATTCATAAATGAGATTACTTAAACAGAGGAAGGTGCTAATAGGACAGAGACAATTCTAAACCAATTTTTCCTTTAAGGAAAACATTTCTAAGTCTCTTTGGTCAAAGAGGATATTAAGTCAGAACCTTGGCAACACAGGTTGTCCTGGGAGTAGGTGAGCTTTCAAAGATGAGAACAGGATTCGAGGGGTGGGGGTGGGGGGGAGATTACATATCTGTTCTTGCCATACATCAATCAGGCAGCATATATTGGCTAGAGCCAATGTAGTTGGATTGACTGTCTCAACATACTAGAAATCAATTGGGAAATGAAAAGGTACAAATTTATTTGTCTATTCCTAGCAGCAAACAAGGCTGAAAATATCCCCAATCAGTTTGATGTAGCCATGAGCCACCATTTGTCTGAATTGTCTGATATTGTCAGTTTTCCCTCCTATAATTCAGCTCTCATAAAGATGGCGTAAGAGTTCCAGATGCCTTTTGTCCAATGTGGATATAGACAAGGGCAATATGATTTGTTTTGAATGCCAAGCTAAAGCCAAGGGATTGTATTTCTGCTACTTGTGGTCAGATTTAGTTGAGATCAAAAGAAGGCTTCCCTGGAAGTGACCTACAAAGAACAACTAAGTATTACTGTCAGCTCTTCGTATTCTGAAGGCTGGAATGTTAATGCATGATACAGTGTCAAGATTTCAAGATATTGAAGTTGAAATCATGTCTTTATAGCCCATGCTGTGATTTCCTTCAGCTTTCATCAGCACCAGATCCATCCCCTTTCCTTCTTTAGAAAACCAATTCAAATGATTTTCTGCAGAGTAATAAACAAATTCAAGGAACTCATAGTACATCTGTTCAATAATACTGGTTGAAATCAAAATTACATATGTTAAGAGAAAATATTCATCAAATGAATTATTTTCCATAGATCAAACCACCTAATAAATTGAAGAACATGATATGTAATAATTATCTTGTTTTACTGGCAAGAATTGAATGGCTTACTGCCATGAAAATAAATTTAAGCTTCTTCAACTCTCTAAAGAGTCACTTTCTATTTCTTCTCTAATACTACTTTAGCATTTATTTAAGACTACAGAAAAGTTTGGTCATGATGGTAGTCAGGTTTTCGGTGATAATTTAAAAACTTAGACAAAGCCTCCCACTAAGTTGATTTAACTATGGGTTTTATTGATATAAAGTAACATATTAATATAAAAAGATGCAATTTGTGAGCACTATCTTATTCTGTTATCATGGGTCCCTGATTTGTCCTAGTTTTGCTAAATGAAACTTCAAGTGTGCATAGCTGAATCCCAGAGTACTTAGTCCAGGAAATTGACTGGTTTTGGATGGCCTATAAATTTTAGGAGACTGTAGGGTTTTACACTGAGTTAGACAAAGGGGAGTATTTCTTTCAGTGGTGTGCCTTCTGGAAGGGGTCCACAAGCACTTAAAAAATTTCAACCTAACCACCCACATAGGAAAAAGTATATGGATGAAAAATGCTTGCTGTTTGGATTATGATATGCAGTTAGGTGGATAATCTATAGAACTCATCTATCTATATATCCGGGACAGATACTGCAAATGGGAAATTAGTTGGAGTAGGGCCCAGAATTAAACATGATGAGAATAGGTAAGATTTCCTTCAAGAAATTTCAAAGCTCTTTTAATAACTCCAAACTTGTCCTTGAGAGTAAAGCCCATTTTAAAAATGTCAATAGTCTATCAATAGTGCTGTTATGGCTGCAAATCATGGAATACTACAGTCACTCAAATAATTAAAAATGAGCATAACTTAGAAAACAATGAAGAGGTACATGATGTGTGAAGGTTGAACACTTAAGGAACTTCAAAGAATTGGAGTAAAGAATTTCATCAAAGAAACATATGATAGAAACAGAAGATGACTGATGTAATGGGAATAGTAAGAGATAACTAAATGATCCCCATTCCCTCCAATGGTATATTCCAGAAAGCAGAAAAGCCTACCAGTACATTTGAGTGAAAACTCTGCAGAGAAATTATGGGAAGAATTTGGGCAAAAAGCACACCAGATGGTCAAGTGTGGCTGGATGGATAGTCATTGTAAAAGTCAGTTGATAAACCTTTAATTTATGCCTTCTATGTGCCTTCATTGTGTTAAGCACTAGGGATACAAAGAAAGGCAAAAGATAATCTCTATTGTCAAGAAGCTCACAGTCTAATGGGGGAGATAATATGCAAACAACTGAGTACAAACCAGACTTATACAGTATAAACTGGAAATAATCAGGAGGGAATATACTACATCTAAGAAGGATGAAAGTCTTCCTATAGAAGATAGAGTTTTAGCTGAGACTTGAAGGAAGCTAGCGAAGCTAAGAGGCAGAAAGAAAGAAGGAGAACATTCTGAAGGACAGCTAGGGAAAATACTCAGAGTTGGGAGATGGAGTTTCTTGTTCAAGGAACAGCAAAGAGACCATTCTGCATTGCAAAGTATATGGGAGGTGTGGGGGGAAGAGGGTAGAGTAAGAAGACTGAGAGACTGAAGATGTATTTGAGTATTTGGGACAAAGTGAAGTGAATGTTCCATCTAGGGTAAGTCAGTGATAAGGGATCCATAGAATTCCTTTGGATTCAATGGCTGCTTTCATGGATAATCATTGGACTCTCTAACTACTTCTATCTGCCTATCCCCTCCTCTCTGAGTGAAGGAGCTGAAATTGTCTGCATCAGTCAGTAACCTAATACCTAAGTAGCAATTAGTACAAAGATTCCATGATTTTTAGCATTAGCTTGAAAACTACATCTACAAGTTTCTGAACAGAAGCTGAATCTCCTTCCCTGTCACCAATAGCATCAGAAATAATGAGCAGTACTCAGTGTAGATTTCATGAAAAATGTTAGAGATCTGATTTCAGATTATGTTACTTAAAAAGCAGCCATGTCTTTCTGAACTATGCATCAAATATAGAAACTCTGGGGAATCACAAAGTTTATCCAGTGTAATTCTAAGGCTCAGGAGGAGAAAGGGAGGCTGGTGACCTCACTCAGAGCAAAGTCCAGTGAATGTCATGTCATCGTTTCCCTGATATCATGGTCTTCTTCGAAAGTGAAGGATGAACACAACAAATTGACCCCAAAACTACTCATTCTTTAAAGAGAATATTTTTAACATAAGCAAAAATGACAAATATTATACTTAGCAACTATTTTATTAAGGAATTTGTAAGGAATTTAGGATTTCAATAGATTTAAGAAGTTCATTAAGAGTCTTGTATTAGTGCAAATTCTGTGTGGAAAATTATTTCACACAAACACTTAGAGAACAACTAGACAAATAGAGTGATATAGTTAGAAGCTAGAGGGCCAGGCATCCAGAAGATCTGGCTTCAAGTTGTTCCTGACATACCCTAGCTGTTCAATTAATCAATAAACAAACGTTGTGTGAACATAGGCAAAAGCAATTTAACCAGTAGGTAACCCTGGCAACTTTCTAAGGCTACAGCTACAAGGATTTGCCAATCTGCCTTGGAAGATGAGTTTTCCCTATTGTGAGTTCTCCATGCTGATAAAATCACTTATCTCAACAAAAAATGTGGGACCAGATTTTTTTGGCTCTAAACATTATCTTTCCCCTGCTTCACTGTGCTTCCCTGACTTCTAACCACCTCAATAGCAATATCTAGTTCAGTTTTTAAAGGTCGTGAAAAATCATGCTGCTTAAGCAACAAACAATAACTAAACACAGAGGGTACAAATATTAAGTAATGAAAGCTTTATGTGTGATTTATAGGATATATCTCAGATATATCGTTCTCCTTCATGTATAGAGTAATACAGATGTATAACAAAGTTAATCTGACACATGTAATGGTCTCTATGATCATTACTGTGCTATGTGTTATTAATGGTTTGTATGAGTTGTCATCAAAGAAATCTATGACTGAAAAAGGAGATGAGTCAACTTAGTATTAAGAGTGAGGGATAAACAAAAGACAGCCTATGTTTTCCAGTGGTATCTTTGTGAGGTCAAGAGAATGGAAGGAAAGCCTCAGGCATGTTGGCTGAACCTTCAGTGGCAAATTTATTGAGAACATGGACAATAGTCACACAAGACAGAGAGTCATGGACATGTTGTAGTTCTTCCTCATCCCTCCCTCTCCTCACCCCAGTTGGCTATTTCTCCTCTATAACTATAGAGCAGAGTTGATGGACACACCCTCCTGGGATACATGATGCCTAAGTTACCAGATTAAAATGTAATTGGAAAATGTTTAACAAAATAAATTAAAACACAATAAAACCTAGATAACAATAATTTATATCTGCCAATAATAGTGATATCACTATTGGGTGATATAAATTACAAAAAGTAGGATTTTGTGGCCTAAAATGGAAGGAAAATAAATCTAAGAGGGATGAGATTGCCTCAAAAATGAAATTTTGACATTAGGAAAAAAAAAAAGATTCAGCTGTGGAAACAAAAGAGGGGAGTTGGATGGGTAGAGAATTCACTGCCAAAGACAAGAGACTGAGGATGGATGCAGAGGAGTGACACAGACCTGTGAGAACAGTTCAGGGATTGCTAAAGTTCAGAACATCTGAAGCTGTTGATAAATGCTGGAAACATAGTAATGGAGAGGGCCTATTTTTTTTTTACCTACAATTAGGTAAGAGGAAGGTCAAAGAATAGACAACTGGGTTGTATAGTACCATGAGAAAAAAATCACAAAAAGAAGGTGGCATTATACAAGCCTTTTTTTTCACTAGAGAATGATCTCTAGACTAGGATGAACAACCAGAACCCAGGATAAGTGAGAAAACAAGAAGATAACACCCAGCTGTTCTCAATGACTTCAAGTCCTCCAACTTCTCAACAGCAGGATGATAGAAATCTTCATTGTTCGAGGAAATACCCACATCAGTGAGATCACAGGTAAAGGTGAGGGTAGGCATTCAGACAAATGACCAAAATCAACATTCCATCTACAAAGCTGAAGCAATTTTCACGTAGTGAGTGTGCCCAGGCTTTGTTTTGGGTTCTGTATACTCCATTGATGTGACCCTTTATTTTGACATCATGATACCAGAACCACCTGTCTGTATAGGCTGAACAAGTTACTCCTACGTTCCTCTTCAAAGTGAGCAAAATGGTGCTTTGATGATAATGGGATTTTTGAGCTAAATTCACCATCACTTGCCTTTTCTATTATTCTAGAGCAGTGGTGTCAAACCGGAATAGAAACCAGGGGGAGGAACTAATCCATACATAAAGAACCCACACACATATACAGAGTCTGGATAAGAAGCTGGAGGACATATGCAAAAAACAAAAAGAAAAAAAAAAGCCCTATGCAGGACTATCCAGTTGGTAACTATTAAGAAGACAAAACAGCTTAGGATACAATGAGACGGAAATGTACTGTCTTGTCAAGAGACATGATGAACCATATATAATAAGAGAATGGGAGATGAGACTACAAATTCTCTATATAGCAGAGATTCTTAAACTGAAGTGATTTTAAAAATATTTTGATAACTGTTTTCATACAAATCTATATAACTGATTTCCTTTGCAATCTTATGCATTTTATTTTAAGCATTTAAAAACTTTTTTTTCCAAGAATGGGTCCATAACCCACTAAAGGTGTATACAGCAAAGTGAAAGTGTAAAAATACAAAAAATAAACAAACAAAAAAATTCTCCTGTTCTAGAGTAAGAGAGCTGCCAAGAACCTCAAGATATACACAGACCTCCCAGAACCTGAGGGGGCAAGGGATCACAAAGACATCAGAGGGAAAGAGAGAAACAGAGGAGGCATGAACTGGCCTTGCCACATGCGACAGAAGTATGCAATGTAAGATGCAAGGACGTTGCTAATTGGTGATGTGGTTTTGTGTGTACCATAACATAAAATTCGGGAAGGTACAAAACTCACTGAGAGTAACTAGCAGTCTATATTGCTTTCTAAGTTTGGATGAGTCTTTCAATAAGTTCAGATTTGTTCTGAGTTTAGTATCTTTGTTAGTCTGATGCTTGCAGGGAAGCAGAGGGTCCCTGGAGAGACATGACAGATTTAAATGTTCCCATTACAAAGCCTGGGCAGTAGCAAATCAAATGATAGAGATTATTATTGGAGATAGGACTCCACTGCCATCTATTAGAGGTCAAGGTAATGTAGGTTACAGTTTTTTCTGAGAAATCATTGGGAGCAATTCTCTCTCTCTCTCTCTCTCTCTCTTTCTCTCTCTCCCTCTCTCTCTTTCTCTTTCTCCGACCCTCCTTCCCTCCCTCTCTCATCCCTCCCCCTCCTCACCTATGAAGAGTAGATTTCAAACTATGCCCAGCTTTTTCCTCTATATTTGTCATGAAAATTAAGATAGAATGGTCACTTTCCACCAAAGCTCCCCTCATTTTAACTTCAGCAATAAATTTTCTGTTAATCAAATTCATAATAGATATTCCTGTTGAATTTAACTGAATTGAACATGTGGATATTTAGCCAAGACATATCCTGGTGCTTATTAAATGTTTATTGATTGAATGCCATTTTAACCTAAGCATTTGGTTTATGTCTGTGTAACCCAGATTTGTTCCTATCCACAAGCGGCAACAATTTAATCCTGGAATGATAAATAAGTCACCTGGCTAATAAGTTCATTCTCCTCTCCTGTTACCATTGACCCCTGGGGGAGGAGCCAACAATGGGTTACATTCATATACAAAAAAACTGATAGATCCAAAAAAATTATAAAGTATTAAAATGACTGTATACTTCATTGTTATATGCCCAGGATCCCATCAGATATGGTCAGTCTCTATATTTTGTTAATTTTAAAAATCAACCTTTTTTCCTGCCATAGTTTGTGTGCTTATTGTCACTAATTAAAACAAATTTCAAATGAATTATTGCCTCTAGATATCTGTGAAAATGATGCTGAGCCTTGAGCATCCTTTTCCAAGAAAAATTGTTTTTCTGTTGCTGATACATTTCTTTTTTGGCCTAGTACAAACTACAGTGAGGAAAGAAAAAAGAATAATGCTCTTTATCTGTTGGTCTTCTTGAGAGCATTTTTTAGAGACTGTCATGATCCCTTGGGTGAGGAGGGAGGTAAGCTCTCTATGACATCAGATTCATTATCCTGAGCTATCTAACTCCAGCTATCTCTCTCAGCAGACTGCCCAATATCTTTCATACTTGTTTGAAATTTTGAATATTTTACTGCAATATGCTACCAGCTCTTCCTTGCCGAATTCTAAGTATAGTATTTATATTCAGCAAAACTTTCTACATGATCACACATTTAATTTTATTTTCTGTAGATTTCAATTTCTCTCTTTGCTTGTATTATCTGAAATAACAATAATAGTTAACATCGTAGTACTTTAAGGTTTGCAACATACTTAAAAATATTTTCACACTTGATTCTCACAACAATCCCTAAAGAGGTGTTATTATTATCCCTATCTTATAGGTGAGGAAATTAAGGTTGGAAGAGGTTAGGCTGTTTGTCTGGTACTACGTAACTAATAAGTGTTTCAAGCAGGATTCAAATTCAGGTCTTGTTGACCGCAAAAATAGCATTCTTTTTAACGTACCATCCAACTGCCTAAAAATGTTCTAGTGAATAATATTTCCATCTCAAATCTTGGTGACAAGTCTCTAAACCACTTTGTCTCATTGGGTGTGGCACACTTCCTTAAGCAAAATATATCCATCATCCCAGAAGGCCCAAGTAGCAGATAGAGAATGATAATAATTTACAAGGTGGTAGAATTCAGAGTGGGGAGTATATGTGTGTGTGTGTGTGTGTGTGTGTGTGTGTGTGTGTGTGTGTGCGCACATGAACATGCCCATACACACACACACGCCCATACACACACACACACACACACACACACACACACACACACACACACACACACACGGTCTCTATGAGACCATTTGTACTTGAATCCTGGAAGTATTTATTTCTTACATAACCATTTGGAGGAATGTTTGTATTTTATACAACTCTAGGCAAATCATGGGTGCATCTTTACTTACATAACATTTTTATGAGAGGCAGCAGCCCTGGAGTCAGGAATACTTGAGTCTAAACTCTGCCTATGACACATACTAGCTATGTAAACATTGACAATTCATTTAAACTTTCAGTGCCTCAGCTAACTTTCAGAGGCTATACATTTATGGAGGAGTTGATGATCTGTATCACTGAAGGGTGTTTCCCAAACCTATGACATCACAGATTAGACAAACACAGACACAGACACAGACACACACACACACATACACAATATCAGCACTTTTCACTTTTATAAAATACTTTTCACATATTATATTTGATCTTCAGAAAAACTCTAATATAAGGTAGGTGGTAGGGACATTATTATTCCCATTTCACAAATAAGGAAACTGAGGCTGAGATATATAAAGTGACATGTCCATGGCCAAATAAGAGTAAGAATCAAAATTCAAATCTAGTGTACCTTCTGCTATAACATACTATTACACACAAACATATCACAAACACACACACAAATATACATACACCTTTGTACATTGGATAGCCTCAAGGTCTTTATATAATTTTAGCTATTAAAACATATCTGTGTGTATATACATATATAAAACACAGAATATGTGATACAGTAAAATAATATAATACAATATAGTAAATATTACTTAACAGTATATCGTGGCATGATGTAATACAACATAATGTAACATAGTATAGTATAGCAGAGTGTGATGTGATAATATAATATAACCTAGTATGGTGTGATATAATACAATATAACCTAGTATGGTGTGATATGATCTGATATGGTGTCATATAGTATAGTGTGATGTGACATAACACCACACAATATAGCATGACATGACATAACATAAATCTCCTTACAGTCTTATCTTAGAATAAGACAGACTGACAGTCCTTGACTCTACAATAGTGGATGGCCATTAGGTAGTAAGTACCAACATCCACATTTGAACCCAGGGCCTCTGGCACCAAAATCTAATATGCTTTTCAACTCTGCCACAGAGCTTGACGATGACTAATGATAAATTTTATTTTACCAGAGTCTAGTTCCTATCAGAAAAGATAAAGAAATTCAAATATAAAAGATCAATAAGATTCTTGGATGATGTTTCACTTAAAACACAGGTAACTTGGCTATACGATAGTTGAGTAAAAAGACTGGACAAGGACCTAAAATGATGGGCAGTGTAAAGGCAGAGAGAGAAAGGAAGTGGAGGAAGACTGGCATAGGAGATAGTGTCCTGGAACTCATAGTAAGGAAGTTCTAGGCTCAATTCGCATCTCAGATCTCACACTGTCCATGTGACTATGGCCAAGACATTTGATCTCTCTCAGCATCACGCTTCTTATCTGTTAAATGGGAATTATAATGCCTTTAGCACTTCATTTGCAGGACTATTGCAGAATTTAATTTAGATAATCTACATTCTGTCTGACAAAATGTCAGTTATCGGAGGGGGTGAGGTACAATGGAAAGAGTATTGCCTCTGGACAAACAGTATTTGGGTCCTCAAGTGCCACCTCTGACACTAACTCATGATGTTGACACTAGCTAACACATGACCTTGGGCAAGCTGCTTAACTCCCTAAGACAAAGCTTTCTGATCTTCCTCATCAACCCTTCCTGAAAGGGTTGGACTAGTTGGTTTCAAGGTCCTTTTAGCTCTAGGTCTATGATCCTATGAATTGAATTCATATTAGTATTCTCATGATTCAGAGATGAATCTCAAAATAATGGAAGAAAAGGTCCTATTAAAGCTTTTTTTGTGGGGGGAGAAGAGGGTCCTTTATAGGAAGATCTGCTGAAAAACCTTCCTGATCTTCAGCTTTCTTGAGTCGTTTAAACCTAAGGCAGTGATGTAATGATGCCCTAATTTCGTGTGCTTCATTATTAACTACTGTTATATTTACTAGTCTACCCAAGATGCTATGAATTTTTCAGAAGGGGATCAGGTCTTTTAAAAAATTATCATGTTCTACAGCTTATTTAAGGTATGTTTAACAACTTTAGCTTTTCTTTTGTAACCTTCTACTAAATGATACTCATGGCTAAAACAAACTAGCAAAGCTGTAATATTCTGCTAGTGCCTAACCCCCCAAGGTTTCACTCAAATCTAAATGTAAATCCAAATGCATTTTCATACTGTGATATTTGTAGATATTTTCCTGCTTATTTTATGGTCGTAGATACCACAAATGATGCCCTGTTGGAAAGTGGAATCTTCAGAACTGCATATGCAAAATTACTTTCTTCTCAAAAAGGATGAACGACTCACACCAGAAGCCTTCTGCCTTGGGAAAGAAGATCTGGTTCTTTACATTCAGGACAGAAAGTGCTCATCTTTGTCACCTGGAGTTCATTGGGAGTCTGTTATTATGTTTTTCTTGCAGTACTCAAGGCTTATTGGGAGTGAACTACATCACAGCTGAGATGGGGCTTTAACAAGGGTGTGCCTGTATGACCCCAGCAGGCCCTCTCTCAGAGCCTGTGATAAAAGAAATTGCTGCAAAGTGTCTCCCTACAAGGAGAAGGTGGAGACATCAAAATGAGTAAGTGTCAGAATGATTGCTCCAGAACCTCCCCAACTCAACAGGTTATGCTTTCTGAAAGGTTAAAAAAATCAGGATAGGAAGTAGATACAACTGGGATCAGCCCAAATGGTGTGATTGACTCATAGACCTCCCCCAAAAGAATGCATGCTCATTTGTTGATGATGCTCACAATTCCACTATAAATATCCATTCCTTTAGTATAAAGCTTTGAATTCTATTCAAAGCAAATCTCCTCCTGGAGAAAAACAGTTTTAAGCACTTGTTAGTCATTTATTCTTTAGTGTGAATCTGTTTTGTGATAATAGCTTTTGATGGAACAATTAAACAGAACTTACTATATTTCCTCCAAGACCTTCAGAAAATTCCTATTTGAAAAGAGAGTACCACTATGTTTTCAATCAATCGATTTTTCCTTTGCTTGCTGATCTGAGAAAATCTGATTGGTTTTCATTTATAATTTTTGAAACCTGGAATCCTGGTTTCGGTTTTTTTTTTTTTTTTTGGTCATGATTTTCAGGCTATCTGATGGTTTTAAAATTTTCCACTTTAACATATTTTCCAAGTTACTTTTTTTTATGGTACATATGTTACACTTTCATCTTTTCTCAGTTTTAAAGTTTTTGTTCTAATGCTTTTTGACTCCTACAATCATCGATTTCTATTGTAGTTTTCATGGGATCTGTTTCTTGGGTTAAGATTTTCCACCTTCGGTGGTAACTGGTTTTTTATTAATTCTGTCCTCTTGAACTCTTATTTCACTTATTATTCTTTCTTCCATGCCTTGATTCATCTTGTACTCCTTGTGACCATACCATTTTTTCTCTCTGAGTTTAGACTGTAGTTGTTGGTATCTCTTGCTTGGCCCATAGTTCTAAGTAGTGATTGGCATCTTCTTGGGTTTACTCATATTTCCACCCTCAGTTCCTGATTTGGGTTTTTGTGCTGAAGCCAGGCTCTGCTCTCTCCAGTCTTTACAGATCCAGGCCAATTTTCTGGGTTCCTGCTGCTGGCGTCTTACCTACCTTGATGTGTCAGTACTCAGAAACACCAGCAGGCATCAGTGTTCTCCATCAGGGCTTTGCTGTTGGCCATGAGTCATAGGGATGCAACTACAGGATTCCACTTCATCCTTCCCACCATATGGCCTCCCTGATCTAGGCACTTCTGTGAGATTCCAATCTATCCACTGGAGTTAACTTTCATGGTGGGGAAACCTCTGTCAATGCTTGCAGCATTTTGTTATCTCTTCAGGTAGTCCTGGGCTGAATGAAGTAGCCTATCGATGCTTCTCTTTGGATTTCTTGATTATTTAATCTATTGCCTTTTTAAATGACTGCTGTAGTATATGGGGGAATAGAAGGTCTGCTCTACCACCTTTTGTCCCATCATCTTAACCAAAAGCGTTATTTTGAATAATATTTTTATATAATGACTTACGTATAAGCTATCTTTTCAGCTACAATGTAAGCTCCTTGAGGGCAGGAGCTATTTGATGTTTGGCTTTGTAAGTGATTAGTAATGCTTACAGAATGATTAAAAGGGAGGAAGTAAAAAGAAAAGAGTGGGTACTTAAGAAGAGAGGAGCAGGTTAAGGAACTGGAAGGCAGAAATAACTAGTATACTAGACTTACTTATTTACAATTTTGCTACGGCTCAGCTCAAAGGCTATGCAATAGTGTCATGGAAGTTACTGGTGGGTGTGTCCATGTCCCCTTAGCTAGATAAGCTTCATGAGAGCAACTTCTTCACCTCAATTCCTTGCTCTCTCTCTACTCCCTAGAACCCCCAGAACAGTGTTTTGAACATGGTAGGGGCTTATTCATTGTTTGCTTGATTGAACTTATTTATTTGAATAGTGAGATTCTAGTATATTCAATAACTAAATGTCTTTCATTCTGTAACTAAGAGACTTACAATAATGAATTTCTGCAGTGACAGGAACTAAATAGAACACAAAGAACTCTGTATTAAAAGCAGTCTTTGAGATGAAGCATAAGATGCCTAGGAAAGGAGAAAAGAAATAGGAACCAAAAATATCATTAGCCTTCCTAAATCATAGCAGATGATTCTCTCCCTCATAATAACTTCACTGTTTGAGCCTCATTTCCTCTACACAAATGCAGATTCTTCACTTGGAGCCTGAAAGAAGCTTTTTTTTTTTCCAATTCTTTTTTAACATACATCTGATTTTCCAAGATCAAATTAAATTTATAAAAACAGGGGAACTAAATTCTTAGCCCACCTAAATCTGGCTTTTTAAGTTGCCCAAAGCTCTTAGAAAGATCTGTGCTTCTTAAATTTCTGCTATAATTGGGACACATTTTGATAAATTGGAAATGAACCAAAAAAGATCTATAAGTTCCAGAGATTTTATTTGGAGACGTTGAACTTATTTAAATATGTGGAATTTAAATCTAAGGATTTGTATCCCCAGTGGCCAGCACATAGTAGCTGCTTAATCAACGCTTGTTGATTGATTGAATACAATTATACAAGAATCATGTAGTCCAACAATTTTTCAGGTGACAAAATTAAGGTCCAGAGAAAGGAAGTGACTTATCTAAAATCACAGAAAGATAGTAAGTGGGAGAGGTGGGCCTCTGACCCAGGTATTTATTAATAAGTTCAATGCCTTTCCCACTAACCTACAAACTTGGCTAAAATTATTGGTAAAACATTGTAAGATATCTTTTTTTTTATCATTTCTGTTTTCAAAGACTTGCTACAGCCAAATGGTGATGCTTTTTGCAGGGCTTTCCTATTATTATTTTGTTCCCATTTTGTTTAAATATTTACCCAAAACCTAAAACCTCCTCTTTAGGATTATGTAGCTTGTGCTTCAAAATATAAAATGTAATCCAACAAATATTTTTTGAGTACCAACCATAAGCATAACAATGGACCAGGAACACTGCTTGGCACACAACAGACTCTTAATAAAGACTTGTTGGTTATAAATTACACAAAAATTTTCCTTGATTTTGAACTTAAAGTTTAATAAGCATGACAAGGTATACTTTGTGTTAGTAAAATAATCACAATACAAAATGATGCGTGAATTCAGAGAAGAGATTCTACTATTAAGGCAGTTTTGTTGAAGAGATGGCATTTAAACTAGGACTTGAAATGTGGGTGAGATTTCAAAAAACCAGAACAGATCAATGGATTGAGCATATAACTAAAAAAAAACCTCAAAAGGCAACAAATCAACAAACATCAAGAAAAAATTAGAAATTCTGAAAATCAAAAAAGAAGTAAATATATTGAAAAGAAAAAAATGAAAAAATTAGGAATCTGTTTTTGAAAAGACTAACTTTAACTAACTAACCCTAAATAAAGCTAATGGATATCATATAATTTGATTTTAATGGAGGGAAATCAAATCACAAAAATGAAAAAGGAGAAATCACAACATATGAAATAGGAAATAAGAGAAATTGTCAACGAAACTAATTTGTCCAATTATGTTTCAGCAAAATTAGTACCTTAAAATTGGAGCATAGTGAAATGAGTAGCACCAGAATCTATATCATGACCATATAATAATAATATGATGGAAAGTAATTCTAAAGATCTCAAAACTCTGACCAAAGTATTGACCAACCACTCATGAGCTAAAAATCTGTCATTTTTTATAATGCTTCCCAGCTTTTGGTAGAGAGGTGATGATGGACTTAGAGCTAGAGAATCAGACAGCATCCTCAGAGTAGGGCAATAGGTTGACTTGTTTTGTTTGAGCAAATATTTTTGTCATAAGGGAGAAAGAGCTTCCAGTTGGAGTAAAGGAAGGAGATGAGGGCCATGGGAAAACAAGCACGTCAACAACTGGTGCATTCACTTCCCAAATAACCACCATTTATCACAATCCCCATTCTCATATAAAAGGTTGCCTAAAGAATTTTCTTTCATTTCATTATTTGTAATTAGGAGCTGGAAAGTTAAGGAAAGCTAATTATCTTCCTGGCATTTAAATTATTTAAGACTGACTTCCTTTTCTCACCTGAGAAATACTTACAACTTTATTCAAACATAACAAATTTCACTCATGAATCTAATACTCCTTAAGTGGGCTGAGAATTTAAAAATTCTTTAGCAGTCATTCTTTCTGTAACATGCTATTAAGAAAATAACTGAAAATGTTTTTAGAAGTGCTACACAATGGATTACCAGTAGAAAATGTCCTGCTCTATTTCGCACTGTCATATTGAATTATCTTTTAAATGTTTTTGTTGCACCATAGACTTGATCTTCTTCATCTATTGCTTTGATGCAACAAAAACATTTATAGAGGATGATTATCGATGGTTTCTAAATTTAAGGTGCAACTTGTAGGATCTGGAGTCTTCTCTAATTAGGTCAAAGCTGTAGAATTTCACATCCAAACAATAATGCTAACTGTACTATATGTTATACTTAATTATTCTTCATAATACTTATTATACTGTGATATATAGTATTTGTTATAAATTATAATACTTTTACCATGTGTTATATATTTTATTTATATTATTATATATGCTTTTGTTTATAATTATTACTATTATTTAAAACTAGCATCTATATAGAGCATTAAGATCAGATAACATATGAAAAGCTACACAAAGTGTTTTACATGATATCTCATTTGAAACCAGTAATCACATCTATTATATACTATGGATTATCTCAGGCATTATAAATTATCCAATGAATTTATAAAAATTCATCCTTATTCTTTAGTTTTCTGAGACTGTCAATGTAAAAAATAATTTTTAAATGAACACATTATAATGGAAACCTAATAGCATGATCCCATAAAAATCTTACTAATTTGGCAACATTTTTTTAATACTGAAGGTTTTTGTACTACAATTTTTGGACAGAACTCTGCTGGGTAGTTAAATTTATAGGACAAACAAGCTGGCATTTTTCTGAGAAATAATGTTTCCAAGAGGAGGAAAAATTACATTGAAGGTATATTAAAAAAAAAAACACAACAACTTATTAGAGCTTCAGGGCAAGAGCTAAACAAATTGAATTTGCTCACAGGAAGAAAATAACAGTACCTTTAAGACAAGTTGATGGAATATTTCAAAAGTAGATGATCTGAAAATAGGCAGTCTACAATTTCATCAAACTAGATTCAAGAAACTGCTGCTTTCACAAAACTGTGAATAAATAGAATACGCAGAGATTGAACATGAGTTCTGCGGGAGAACATTTAAAAAAACAGTCAGGTATATTCAAATATTTTGTAAAAGAGAGTCAAGAATGAGAATCAGAATAAAAGTTCTGGATCAATACAACTTGATGATTCAGACTTCAAAGTAAGAGAAGTAAAAAAAAATGTTCAGGAAGTAACTACAGATTTTTATTCTCAAAATAGAGTGCATTTCTTAACTCCCCTTGTTTCACTAGTTGTTACCATTTGAAGGAAATCTTTCTTCCAACTGGCATATTACTAATAAAAGATCATATATTTGTAAAGTACTTTACTATTTCCAAAATGCTTTAAAAATTTTCATTAACTTAATCCTTACAACCCAATGAAAGAGTCAAGGTAAGAAATGGAGTTTCCCCTTTTTTAATATGGTAAAAAACTGAAGATCAGAAGAATTACATGACTTGCCACGGGTCACATAATTTATATGTGGCAGAACTAAAATCTGCAGCCAGGTCTTGTGACTCCTAGTCCAGTTCTGCGGGCAATTTTCCCACAAAGCCACGAATATTCAGTCCTTTATCTAAATTTTTGTTTAGATCTTTAGTGGGAAATGGTTCTGTCTTTGTTGTTCTGTCCCTCTCCTCTTGCCCCCTCCCTTCCCTCTGTCTTTTTTGTCTCTTTCCTCCTCCCCTTCCAGGGCAACTGTCTTGACCTATGTCTTGCCACTGGACCCAGATAGTTCTGGAAGAGAGAGTGAGGCTGGTGACTTTGCACAGCTCTGCCTCACTTAAATTCACTTCACTTGCAAGTCAAGATATAACCCTTGGTTCTCTTTGAGAACAACGGATGAACAGCTCAACTCAGCTCTATGAGCCTTCCTCAACTGCCCGGGCCCAGGAAGATCACTCCTTCCTTTCAGCTCCAACAGTCCTAGCCATTATATCCTCAGTTAATATTGTTTTATGTATTTTTACATAATTTTCCTGTTTCTGCTTAGGTCATCAGCGCCCCAAGAGTAGAGATCATATCATATATTAGAAATCACAGTAAACCACTTTCGTAGCTATTTACTGTGAAAACTTTTGTCTGTAACCATTTATTTTAAATGGGTATGGCCAAAAACTCCCCTGTTGATGACAGTGATTAGGTGGAACCCATCTAATCAAAAAACTCTTTTCTTCTCACTCATCTCACTCCCTGTCCCACCACGAACTCTTTAAGGGAAGTTAGGAAGAAACAGTGGTGAGTGAACCCAAGCCTATTTGACTACCCACTTTATGATAGTTGCTTTTAGTGACTTGAATAGGAAGAAAACAGCATTTAGTAAGCCCCTACTATTTGACAAGTACTGTGCTAAGCATTTTACAAATTTTGTTTCATTTGGTCATCACAGCAACCTTGGAAGATAGGTATTATTATACTCATTTTACATGAAAAGAAGCTAAGGCAGACAGAGGATAGATTACTTAGGGTTACACAGCTAGTAGGTGTCTTGAATTTGGGAAAGGCTTAAGGCAGGCAGACCCACCAGCAAGCTATTGCAATAATCCAGGTGTGAGGTGATAAGGGCCCGCATTAGAGTGGCGGCAGCAGCAGAGAGAAGGGGGTATATTTAGAAGATGTTACAAAGGTGAAATGGTGAAATAGGTCTCAGCACCAGACTGGATATTGCCGGGGTGGGGGGGCAGGGGAGGAGAGGGAGGCGCGGGGAGTGAGTGATAGTGAGGAATCCAGGATGATTTCTAGGTTATGAACCTCAGACTGGGAAGATAGTGTTGCCTTCTACAGTACAGGAAAAGTAGGAGTGAGGAAGTGTTTAGGGGGCAAGATGAGTTATTTTGAACAAACTGAATTTAAGATGCCTACTGGACATTCAGTTTGAGATGTCTGAAACGCAGGAGATCTGAGATTGGAGGACAGCAGAGAATGGGGAAAGATAAAATTTGACAAGCATCAGCACAGAGATGGTAATGAAATCCATGGGAGCTGGTGAGATCACCAAGCAAAGTAGTGTAGAGGAAGAAGAGGTGAGCGACCAAGACAAAACCCTGTGGGACAGGGAAAAGTGTGGTGTAATGAATTCTGCATGGCTGATCTCAGTTATAAAGACCTGAGTTCAAACCTTTCCCTTAATTAGTTCAAGTTATCAAAACTTGACAAACTACATTCCAGGGTATTGAAAAAAAATTGATTTGATTGCTAAACTATCAGTGATCTCTGAAAGAATATAATCAGAAAAGTACTACAGGATTAAAAAAGAGTAAACATCCTGAGTTTCAAAAATTGAAAGTGAGTATCTTTCCAAAAAAGGAAAGACTGTGAGCTTAAGGGATTTCAGGTTCACTGTGCTGGAACTGACACTCTCCTGGCATTGCCTTTGTGGGCCCTGGGTCTCCAACATGCCATGAGGAGGCAGTGGAAAAAAAATGTGTCTCTGATTATAAACAGTACTTGACTATCTAGTCATTTAAGGCGTGCTATCGGTGGAACAAATGTGTTGGGCATCTCCCTGCTTGGACAGTAATTGACAAAGGATTTTAGTTTTTTCTGACCTTTGCACTAGTTGAGTTCACATGTTTGAACTGGGGCCCTTTTCCTGACAACCACCCTTCCCAATGCCTTGAGAAAAAAAAGGAAAAAAAATTACAAAAAGAATCATTTTCCAAATCTTAAAAGTTTTTGCTATACTCTTTTACTTGTGTAAAATGAATGCAACTTTCTACACACACACATTCACAGTTCAGTCATAAAGAATTCTTTTTCAAAGGTATCTTTGGAAGAACAAAAATAGATACTGAGTTGCAGGATTTGAATTTGAATCTCAGTTCCTGCCATTTTAGTACCTGTCAAACCTTGCCTTTGGTAAGACTTAAACTCCCTGGACCTCAGTTTCCTCAAAATGAGGCAAAGATGAACTCTAAGATCCTTTGTGGGTCTAAATCTGTGATCCTACAAGTTATGATTCTAAGAGTTGTCTAAAAGAGGGGGTTTATACCTCAGATGAATAGCTATGCAGATTTTTATCTTTCTGTATTTCCTTGCTTAAAATGTCATTGACAACTTTATCTGACAGGTATTTTCTATCAAAAGGGTCACTTTTATTTAATCTTCTACCACATCACTTGGCCTTTCTGAAACCATTTCCTCAGCTGCAAAATGTGGTTATAATAATAGCACCTACTTTTGCAAAGTTGTAAGGGCTGGATAAACTATGTTAAATGTTTTGTAAACCATGTTAGCTATTACATAGATGCAGAAGACAAAGTAAATTGTATTGAAAAGTCATGGTTGTGCTTCTAAATAGTGAGTCCTCTAAAAGGGGTTTATAGAGTGTTCAGCAGGACTAGCATGTGGTGTGAGGACTTGCTGAGCCCTTTTCAGGGCTGCTCATCCACCTTTGCTATCCACTTGTTTCACCCAGCTGTCACTTGTGGCTCCAAGAAGCTTCAGTATGCATAACCACACCCCAGTAAAACCATATCAGCAGATGGGCTAAACTAGGTCTAGGCTACCTGACAGGCCTCAAACACATCGGTGAGTTAGTTAGGGGGATGTCTACCCTAAGCATGTGAAGATCTCGCCAGGCCACAAAGGTGGCTGAAGCAGGTGCTTAGAACTTGGCCAGACAAAGACACCAAGGTCATCCGTTGCATCCTGGACCATTGATTTTTTTTATTTTTTTCTTGGCATTGGATTTTGGTGATTCAGGAAGACTATAAAATTCTGACTCACTTAAATCCATTTCATGAGCAAGTCAAGATATCATCCTGTGATGTCATCAGTCCACTTTGAAAATGAACAACAACCAAGTCTAAGGTGCCATTCTAATGAATCTTACTGAAAGCATGCCTAGGCTTAAGTTGTAGATACAGTCACCCGTCCTTCCAAGCCTTCAGGTATAATCTTTTATGTGTCACACACAACAGGTTAATTTAACGTAAACCATGATGTGAGATTGTGGCTACTGGCCAAGACTCACCAGAGCACATAAAAATTGATTATCAGATAAGATGATGAGGTAATTACTCAAGTGTGGTGTCAGGGTGGAGTCTATAAAGGTGGAGTCAGTTATTACCCACTTTTTTGCTGACCAAGTGTTTACCAGATCTTTTTATCCAAGGCTGAAAAAGCAATTACTTAACATTCATGTGCTGCCCAACCTGAAACTTCTTAAGCTCCAAGACCACTTCTTTATCTTTTTCTTGACCTGATTCTCAGACCCTGCATCAGCCTAGGCATCAAGTCACTAAAGAAAATTACAAATGTATTTTGAATTTATTAGTAGTACACTTTACTATGTGAAAACCACTACAAGTAACATGTGCACTTATCACTCTTCACTTATATTCAATATTAGTAGGCTTCCCTGGCTGTGGTAAATATTAGGAAGATGACAGCAATAATCACATTTTAGTCTTTAGTTCTAAGAAACATACATGGATGTATATTTGAATATATGATGAAAAATACTTAAAAATAGGAGGTAAAATTTTATACAATTTTCCATCTTGGTAAGGATATGCCTAATGGTTGATTTCCCTGGAAACTGTGACTGAATTAATTTTTCATTAAGTAAGACTATAGGAAAGAGGAAAGAAGACATGAATTAGTTTCAAACTAAATCAATTTACTCTATTAGATTTTTGAAGAAATTATGTAAACAATACATCCTCCTGAAACACCATAAGCAGAAAAAAGCAGTTCAAGGAAGGTAATTCTGATCTAAGGAGGCAATTTACTTTAAAACCAGAAAACATTAGTGCAGAGAAAAATGTAGAATCTTTCTTAAAATGCAACTCTGAGAAGAACATTTGGGAATAGTTCATTTAAAGTAGCATGTTTTTTAAGCAAAAACTCTTTTATTTAGCTATCCCTTTACAAAGAAATTATCATTTATTGTTTACTCTGTATTGAGGTTATACCCTACCATTCAAAGAAACTTGAGTTAATAAAATTTTTCTGTTCTCACAGCAGTGTTAAAATCATTGACAATATTGATACAGAAATTAAAGCAAGAAATGAAGCACAACTTGGTGAGTTTTATGAGAAAAAGGGAGAGAAAATCAATGACAGATAAATGGAAAGAGTTCAATCACCAGAGTGATTTTTTTTGGGGGGAGCCCATGCCTCAAATAGCTTATCTGAAGGTATGACAAAGATAAAATGAAAATGCACTCCTTAAATTTTCTTATTCAGCATCTTTTAAAATTTGTCTTTGGAAGCTTCAAAATGTCCTGAATTTTGACAGGTGAGTTTGCATTTTCAAGGAATAAATCCATTTTTAACAGTCAGACTCACAGGCAAGGTATTATATGTAAATTGTTACTATAATAGAAAACAAATGAAAAAACCATCGCAGATAAAATGAAAATGTGGGATATCTTATAAAAAATACTAATTAAAATTTCCTTACATTTTTCACTCAGAGATACCAATGACAGTCAGATCAAAGAAAGAAATAATGGTCTCATATATACCAAAATATTTATAACACTTTTTGTAACAGTGTGGCAACATAGGTAGAATGCTAGACTTGGAGTCAAAAAGACCTGGGTTTGAATTCTGCCTCAGACACTTACTAGTTGTGTGACCCCAGGAAAATCACTTAAACTCTATAAAATGAGGGAATGAGGGGATTTGACTCAACGACCTTTAAAGCTCTCCTGCTCATTTTCTTATGATCCTATTATTGGGGAATAGTGTAATGGTAAGCACCCTAACATACACAGGTGGACCTGCTATCACAAGTTCTTACCTCTGCATTCATAAAAACAAAGGCAATTTTTGAGGGGTTAACAATCACTTTAATCAAGTACACGTATCAATCCTTTAGTCATGCACATGTATCATTCACTGAGTTCAGGGGAGTCAACACTCTGAACCCCAAAGTAATCAATAGACATAGCTTCCTCTGTCTGATCATAATTCAACAGACAGGTACAACTGTCTGACCAGTTACCAGACAGGGAAGCACTTCTGGGTTCTCAGTGCCAGGGGTCTCTTCCCAGAGTCCTCATCTGGCCAAACAAACACTTCCAGTCATTAAGCCCCAAAGAAAAACCTCACCCTCAGAATATTTATACACTTGTCTGAGCCAGAGGGCACAACCCTCTGACCTAGTGCCTCAGTAGAAAACACAAAAGGTACTTGGGACCCTCCTACAAAACAACTTTCCACAATGGGCAAGCCCATCAATGAGTGGGGAAGATCCTCCTCAATCACATTATTCAATCAGAGGCACTTATAGTAAAACAAAAACAGCAAAAGATTCTAATTTGATTGCCACTACAAATGGTTGAAGAAACTGTGGTATGTGAATGTAAAGGAATATTGCTGTGTTGAAATCATAAATATGAAGAATAAAGAGAAGTAGACAGAGCAAAACAATATGTACAGTACATCAATCAAAATGAAAAAATCCAACCCAAACTGAACATAGTGATCACTGTGTAATTATAATGATCCAGCTCTCTGCAAAGGAGAAAATATGCCTCCCTTCCTTCTGTACAGGTGAGAGACTGTGGGTATGGAAACCTGCAGATACTGTCAGACTTGGCTAATATATAGGGTAGCTTGCTGACTTGTTTTTTTCCTTCTCAATTTTCTATTCTTTGTTATGAAGTCTTGATGAGTGTGATACACATTTCTGAAATACTTCTGAATCCCGGAGATCAAAGAGATGCATTTAAGCATCTTAGAGAATACAAGGGATGGCTCCCTGGAAAGGGGATGAGAAAGCTCTATGTTTGGAAATGATGTTAATGTGAAAACAAAAGAAAATCATTAAATATTTTAGAATATTTTATTATACCAATTATATGAAATTAGTTTTACCTCAGAGGTATATTATATTATTATACATTTATAATACATATATGCTTAAATATTAGATTAAATCTTCTGCAACCACAGTATCAAAAATCCGATAGCAAATCTCCTGCTCCACATCATCTCTGACATTATAAGACTTGATAAAACATTCCAACCAGGGGTATTCTCCTAGAAAAAAGAAAGTTTACCATTAAAACTAAGAACAAAAAAATCAGACTACAAAGCCAAATACAGTAAAAACTGAATAACTAAGATACAAAATCAACTGGCTAAATAAGTTTAAATTGTTTTTAAAAATTAGTTTTATTTATTCGAAATAATTTACTCCAAACAGTTGCTGAATACATGTAATGATTTAAGACATCAAGTAATGTACTCATTTTTCTTTTTATAAAAGATAGTTCTACTAGAAGACTAAAACATTTCCACTGGGAAGTCAGTAGCCACTATCCAGAGCTAACTGCCAGAAATTAACTTATATCTTCAACTAGTATATTCTACCACTTCTATCATTACTTTTAGAATGTAAGTTCCTTCAGGGTGGAGGCTTTCAGTTTTGTAGTTATATCCCCAACGTCTAGCACACAGCAGCCCACTTGTTGAATGATTCCTAATCAACACTCTTGTATTGCTCTTCTCATAGCTCCACTATAGCCACCATCATTTTGACAGCCAATACAGCCTTTTACCACAGGCCAATCTAAAAAAAGTTTCCTGTCAGCTGGATTTGGAGTCTGAAAAGGCTGGGTTCGTATCCTGCCTCAGACACTGACTAGCTATGTGATTCTGGGCAAGGCACTTTATCTCTGGGACTCAATTTCCTCAGCTGTAAAATGAAGAGGCTGGACTTGATAACCTAAAGGTTTTTCACAGCTCTAAATCTATGATCCTATAAAATAAAACATACATAATTTACAGGAAAGTCTTTAAGTATTCTTAGGACTCACAACTGGCACAGTGCTTGTTGACTACTTAACAACTGCCATATACAGCCCAAATTTATGTTTTACTGAAGATAAATTGGCTCCATTCCTCCATGCAGTACTACTACTATTACTCACATTTGTATATCACTTTAAAGTGTGCAAAGTACTTTACATACATTATAGGTGTCAAGATGCAATTCAGATAACTGCCTTGCATTTGCTGTGAAATATCTCTTCCATGATTTCAAAAAACTTATAAATGAAACACTAACTTTTGATCCATAGGTAGCTGCAAAAACATGTTGAAAATGTGTGATAATTGACAATGAGTTTGCATTCAATACCATTTGTGGACAATCATAAGCTTTAAGCTGGAAGGAACCTTAAAGAAGATCAAGTTCAATTGTTTCACTTTACAGATGAGGAAACTGAGGCCCAGAGAGGTTAAGTGATTTGCCCAGAATCACCCACCTAGTAAATATCTGAAGTAGGATTTGAACCCAGGTGTTCCTGGCTGTAAGACCACCATTCCATGCACAAAAATCACATCGTGATCCTTTAACAAAAAACTTAAGGATTATTTTAAAAATTATAATAAAAACAATTTATAAAAAATGGTTTTCTTCCCCCCCCCTCACCCCCCCCATATGACAGATTCATTCCCCTGATAGAACATAAGCTCTGAGAACAAGGTCTTTGTGTCTCCAGGGCCTAACATAGCACTTGGAATGCAAGAGCCAGTAATCAATGTTTGCTGACTGACTGATATAACATAGCTGTACTTTTTATTATAGATTTTACTGATAGGAGGGGTTCTCAGGAAAGAACATTGACACAGAACTTGAGTCTTGCTCAAGAGTCAGATCCTTCATTTTTTTCCACTTGGAGAAAATCTTTCTTTCACACCTCAGTGGCACAGCCAGTGAGCAAAGGGAGTGGGCTCATTTTCTGTTTCTGCTTCCCTAGTGTGTAGGGTGCTTCCTTGCACACAAGAGGTGCTTGGTAAATGTTCAGTTGAGCTTGGAAATCCAAGATACTAACTTTGGTGGGCACTTTTAACTCAGGCTGAAGTTAAGGTCTAAGATAGGTGTATTTGGGAGAAGCACTGCTAAAACCCCTCAAATTAATAACTGATTATATATTACAGTAACACACTGTTATAAAATAAAGATGAAACTTTATAAAAACAAGGAAAAATTATGTGAGTGAAGATTGTGTACATTTTATTTTGAGAAGATAAGGTGAAATTCTGAAAATATGATTGCCTACCAATTCTTTTTCCTGGCGGACAAAGCATGTACATGATCATTTCCATATTTTTCTGAAGGTCATCACTGTTCAGAATCTCTGATGCAGGGATTTGAAAAAAATTTTCCTGAAGATGAGAAAGGTTTATACTAGAACATTAGGAAACACTCATTCTACATTCACCTTCTATAATTAATGTAGATATTTTAATATTTTTAAATTGCCTGAAGCACTTTAGGGTATTATATCATTTAAAAATAATCTATACATTTAAAATTAATGACAGGACAAATTCAAACTCTGACTTTAAGACATGACTGTTAAACTTGTAACAATCACAGGACATCTGAATTTCTTTACAAATTCTTTCTGGGATTCAGAAACATTCATTTCATTTGAAAAAACTTTAATATCTTCAAGTCTTACTTATATAAGAACCTTTATATAAGAAAGATTCAACAATTATTAGAATTGCATAAGCTGCAGTATTATATTATTGTGGTGTTGTTGTAGTATTAGAAAAAGAGAGCTCTTCCTTTTATTCTCCTCCAGAATTCTTTCCTGGTACTCTTAAACTCTAGTCACTAGTGAAGTAGCATTCTTACTCTTTTTTTTTTCATTTGAACTTAAAATTTCATTATGTAGGGAGGACTCAGTGATGAAACTCCCTCTACCAACGCAGGTGAGCTTCCATTCTGCAATTTATAGAATTAAAAAACTGTCTGGGTCATTAAAAGTTTAAGTGACTTGCCCAGGGGTAACAAAGCCAGTATGTGACAAAAATGGATCTTGCACTCGAATCTCCAGGCAGTCTCAGACACCAAACCACAAAGACTCTTCTTATACTAAGATAAATGAAATGCCAGCCACAGTGAATATGTAGTAGATTATGACCATTTTGCAGCTAGGCACTTGACTTATAGTTGGGGTGAACAATTCCCATATAGGAACACTTTAATCTTATGTAGTGTTAAGAGAAGTGAAGGTGATCCTCCATATCTTCCACCCTTTTTCTCTTTCTGTAATATTTTCACTAATAGCTGACATTCACAAATTTTCATTAATCAATGCTTTCAAGCTAATTAATTTTATAAAAGAATGAGAAAAAACAGGCTTTTTCAGATCACATGAGCAACAAGATGGCAGATTAGACATTTTCTCCCATCCCTACAACCTCTCAAACCTCTCCAAAACAGAAATTACATGCCAAAGATAAAGCAACTTCAACAGTGTCCCTGGTCCAGTTTTTCTAGAATCCAATTAAAAAAACAAAACCCAGAAATTCTCAATGACCCAGCCATGTGGGTGACTGTGTAGTACTCCACCAATCCTGAAGGAAGAAATACAGCACCCAGTGGGAGTCAATTTTGACCATCCAAAAGTCACTTGGGGCAGAGAACCTAGATAGTGAACTGTGAATTACCCAGTGTAGGAAGAATATGAGATATGCTTTGAGATTTAGCCCCCAAGGAAACCACAAAGAGAGGAAGGAGTCAGGAAGTGAACGATAAGGAAGATAAGAGGAGGGAGAGAGAAGAGTGGGGAAAACATAGCCAATCTAAGTAAGTATATTCTGATTAACTAAGAATTTGTAAGGTCGGTTACTTACACAGTCCATTAGGTATACTTTCAGGGTCCCTGTGCCATCATCAAGAGTAAATGTCATAACAAATACATACTGGAGTGGTACAATGCCCAGAGCTAGTGTGAGGAAAAAAAATGGTTACGTTTTATGTATTCATTACTTACTGTTACAATCAAGGCTAATTTATATGTTGATATAAAAAAAATGAGGATACCTATCCCTACCTACTTAATGCTATTTTACAGTCAGCACTTAAAACTATTTTCAAGTAGACATATCTTGCAATACTCCCCATAAAACTGAACAGTGATGCCTGACACCTGGTGTAAGCAACTTGAATGGTTTTCAGTGTAAATAGCTCCATTAAAGTCCTTCTTCAATGCTTTTTTCCTGACTTGGAGGTGACTTAGGTAACCTGATTACATCCTAAGTTATCTAAGGCAGCAGCAACAGAAATACAAGATCTACAAAGTCTGACCAAATTAGAAAGACTTTAAATATGGGCTTTGCAATACAGTAGTAGTATTTGTTACCCAGATCACTAAAGTTATGGTCAGAGAGACCTGTCATTTTAGGGATGGTCATCAGGATTAAATTTTTTTGGCCCCAGAAATTCATGGAGATGGTTTACTAATCTACGGGAGGTTTACAAGCTAAATTGGTAAAGGAAGTACCCACACTGATGAAAATATGGATTCTTAAAGCATTTAAATATTAATATTATTACAAATTAGTTTGGACATGAACTGTTAATTAAAAGGTAATAAGATGTTTTTAATTGTGAAATCTATCAAATTATCTTTGCCCTTTGTTGTATGCCATGAGGAACACAAATCTAAAATGCTGGATAAACTGTTCTATTATGATTCCATAAAATGTGCAAATCTTCTGTTATCATATAGGCAAATGGGACCATCAATGATTTGTTTAAAAGTTTAAGAATAGTAGATAGGCAAAAAAAGTCAAAAGGTAGGGTTCTGGCATTTGGCAAGGTTGGGGAAAAAAAACATGACTGAACCTGTACTTTTAAGGGTACCATAAATTATCATTAAGATTCTATGTTCTTAGAAATGAGATTTATTCGGTAGAAGACATTTATGATTCACAATGAATGCTTATAAAATTAATGAACTTTGCATTTTTGGGGACTATAGAAAAGCATAAAAAAAAATCAAAGTAAATGAAAAATTGAGAGGAAAACTCTCATACTTAACAAATATTTATTTATCTGTCCATTGCACCAACAATGAAAAAGGCATTTTGCTAGGTTCTAGGAAGCCCAATGTGAATCAGTGAAATGTCTGGGATGATTAATAATTAATATTACTAGGCCTAAAATCAGTATTCATAGAGCTCTCAATAGCTGGAACAACTGTCTAAAGAGGAAATTCAAAGTCCCACACTTAGGCTGAAAAATGTTTGAAAAATTTGTTCTCAAGTGCTTTTTGTAATCCTACTCCCATCCTGATTCGCCTACTGATTAACACTGAAGAAAGAGTTCATTAAGCAAAGAGAACCTTCACT
The DNA here is from genome assembly GCF_028372415.1 of Notamacropus eugenii. Taxonomy (NCBI): domain Eukaryota; kingdom Metazoa; phylum Chordata; class Mammalia; order Diprotodontia; family Macropodidae; genus Notamacropus; species Notamacropus eugenii. Next base: position 126,017,522 of record NC_092874.1, on the reverse strand, counting down.
CACCTCCCCAAAGATCACAAACAGTGAGATCCTACCTCATCAAGTATTGTCAGCATAGCTATACTTTGAAAGTTACAAAAATCATAGGCTAAGAAAATACCCTCTAACCTTGGGCAATACAAACAGGTGTCCATGATGCTTCCTTAACAAGACAATTCAGACTCTGCATTGTCTTCAATTTAGAGCACTGCTTGCAGCTGATGTGGAAAATAAAATTCTGATTAGAAAATATTCAAAATTTCCATACTGTGCACTCACTATGAACAAACTTATTATGATAGGTACTTTTGGAGATGCAAGGTTATTATATAATCTCTACCCTCACAGACTTGGTAACTTGAGATAGGGACATGACAAATAAATAATTATATCTGGATTTAAACTCTATCCTGAGCTCCAGTCCTATATCATCAAATGCCTGCTGAGTATCTATAGCTGGACGTCCCACAAACACCCAAAATTTGACACGGACAAGATTGAATTCACTGTTTTTCTTCTTAAATCCACTCCTCCTCCAGACTTCTCTATTTCTGTTGAAATTCATTATTAATAGCTATTTAGATTGTGCAGTGAGATTGGCCGTGAAGATGTATCTATTCAATACTCTTTGACCCAGAGATACTACCTGTAGGACTACAACCAAAAAAGATTCAAGAAAGAAAAGGACTCAAATATACATATATACTCATATACACTGTAAAACCAGACACTCAGGGGATAAGCCTATTGATTGGGGAATGGTTGAACAAACTGGTGCTGTTCATTCTTCTTTTTGAAGAGGGCCAACGACATCACAGGGTGATGTCTTGACTTGCATATGAATTGTATTTAAATGAGGCAGAGCTGCACAAAGTCATTGGCCTCTGTCTTCTGGAGTCACAGAAGTTCAGTGGCAAGACAAAAGTCAAGAAAACTGGCAATGGCCCAAGATCCAGTGGATGACCAAGCTCTAAGTGCTCCACAGCACCTACTTCAACCACCTTCATGGCCATTGGAACAAATTGTTCTCATCCGTCCATTCCACTGGGGCAGGTCTTCATATGCTTGGGACAGACATCCTCCAAATCCTCTCTAAGCAACAGATCTGGGACCTGTCTGTTATCCTCAAGCTATTTAGCCTGTCTGCTGTAATGGTTTGACCAGGGTGTGGCTGCTATATGTATAAAAGGTTCTTGGAGCCACATGTGAGAGATGAGTGAAACAAGTGGACATCAAAGGTAGATAAGCAGCCCTGAAAAAGGCTCAGCAAGCCCTCACACCAGAGGTGCTAAACCAAACTTGTATACAAATATAATGGAATACTACTGTCAGTTAGTCAACACACTTTTATTAAGCATATACTACATGCTAGGGACTGGGTCAAGTGCTGGAGATATAAAAAAGAGGCAAAAGACAGTCCTTGCTTCAAAGAGCTCACAATCTAATGATGTAAACAAATAAAACAAACGTGTAAAAAAAAGCAACATACAGGACAGGAAACAATAAAAAATAGAAAGGGACTAACATCAAGAGGGGTTTGGAAAGGCTTCTTGGAGAAGATGGGATTTTAGTTGGTACCTAAGGGAAGCCAGTAGGCAGACATTAAAAATAAAGAGAGAGTGAGCATTCCAGGCATGGGGGATGGCCAGAGAAAATGCCTGACATAGAAAAATGTTGTAATCTTGTTCATGAAATAGTCAGGAGGTCAATGTCATCACACTGAAGAATGAAAAATGAGGAATAAGGTGTTAAAAGTCTGAAAGGTAGGAGGGAGCAGGTTAAGAAAGACTTTGAATGTCAAACAGAGGATTTTGTATTTGATCCTGGGGGTGGTTCCTGCTGGAGCCAATGGAGTTTACTGAGTAAGGAGGTGATATGGTCAGACCTGCACTTTAGGGGCTGTTGTACTATACTAAATGATGAAGAGAAAACTGGAAAAATATATGAATTGAAGCAAAATGCAGTGAAGTCAATTTGAACTATTACAAGAACATGGTCAAAATGAACAACTTTGAAAGACTGAAGAACTCTGATCAATGCAATGACTAACCACGGCCAGAGGACCGATGATGAAGAATGCTACCTATCTTCCAACAAGAGAGTTAATGGACTTAATATGCAGAATCTGATATTTCTGGGAATAGCTAATGCAGGAAAATGTTTTCTTTGACTATATATGTTTGTCACAGGTGTTTCCCCCCCCACACACTGTCTCAGGAGAGTTGGACAGAAAAGAATGCTTAATTGAAGAAAAAAATTAATTTATGTTATCTATGTAGGCTCTCTTACACTTTCAAACAAGTGTTCGAATTACTGAACATTACAGCAAGTGCCTTAGAGATCATATGATTCAGCTCCTTTTATATAGATGAATAAGCTAAGGCCTCAAGGATCTAAACCAACTACTTTCATAAATAAATAAAAATTTTATTTTTGAGAATTCTATTTCTTGAACAGATTTATAAATGTTGGTGTAAAACCAAAGAATAAATTAGAGATTTCCAAATTACCAAATATATTCAAATATATCAAAGCTTTCTAGTTATGACAGAATAATAAATTTCTGTAAAAAAGCAAAAACCTGGGGGAACAGCCAAGATGCTGGAGTAGAAGGACGAACCTATAGCTTTTCCCCCACAGTCCATAAAATACCTGTAAAAAAAATGACTCTAAACAAATTCTAGAGCAGCTGAAGTCACAAAACGACAAAGTGAAAGACATTTCCAGTCCAAGGCAGCCCAGAAGGCCAACAAAAAAGGTCTATCACACCAGGCTTGGAGCAGACAGCAGCCCACTGAACGCAACCCAGCTTTGGCCACGTGGCGTGGGACCAGAGCAGGCTTCAGGGCAGCACCAGCAGCAGCTGTGGTTCCCAGATTCCTCAACCCACAAATGCCAAAGACAGCTTCAAAGGTCAGTGAGAAAGCTCTTTCACCTGGGTGAGAAGGCAACAGGGTCCTCCCCTAGCCCTGGCCCCAGGCAGCGCCAGCAGCAGCATCCATTTTTGGAGACCTCGGGGGAATTGGAGACACACACATATTGGATTTCAGCCCTGAGTAGCGCTCCTGGGGTGAGGAGCACTGGTATGGTGGAGCTGGTGGAGGCTCTAAAGAGGGAATTCTATTGGCAGATCCTGGCCAGAAAAGCTGTGGTTGCTGCCAGGCCAGGGGACACTGAGAACTTACAGGTCCCTAGAGAATACCCAGGGGACACTGAGAACTTACAGGTCCCTAGAGAATACCCTCCTTTTGACAAAGGAATCGAAAGTCAAGTAACTGGCTAGGAAAATGCACAAGAAAGGGAAAAAAAAAAATAAGACTATATAAGGATACTTTCTTGGTGAACAGGCATTTTCTCCATCCTTTCAGATGAGGAAAAACAATGCATACTATCAAAGTCAAGGCTTCTACATCCAAACCCTCCAAAATAAATATGCAGTGGTCTTAGGCCATGGAGAAACTCAAAAAGGATTTTGAAAATCAAGTAAGAGAGGTGAAGGAAAAATTGGGAAGAAAAATGGGAGTGATGCAAGAAAATAATGAAAAGCGAGTCAACAGCTTGCTAAAGGAGACCCAAAAAAATGCTGAAGAAAATAACACCTTGAAAAATAGACTAACCCAAATTGGAAAAGAGGTCCAAAAAGTCAATAAGGAGAAGAATGCTTTAAAAAGCAGAATTAGCCAAATAGAAAAGGAGGTTCATAAGCTCACTGAAGAATATACTTCTTTAAAAATTAGAATGGAACAGATGGAAGCTAATGACTTTAAGAGAAACCAAGAAATCACAAAACAAAACCAAAAGAATGAAAAAATAGAAGACAATGTGAAATAGCTCACTGGAAAAACAACTGACCTGGAAAATAGATCCAGGAGAGACAATTTAAAAATTATGGGACTACCTGAAAGCCATGATCAAAAAAAGACCCTAGACATCATCTTTCATGAAATTATCAAGGAAAACTGCCCTGATATTCTAGAACCAGGGGGCAAAAATAAATATCGAAAGAATCCATCAATCACCTCTTGAAAGAAATCCAAAAAGAGAAACTCCTAGGAACATTGTGGCCAAATTCCAGAGTTCCCTGGTCAAGGAGAAAATGTTGCAAGCAGCTAGAAAGAAACAATTCAAGTATTGTGGAAATACAATCAGGATAACACAAGATCTAGCAGCTTCTACATTAAGGGATCGAAGGGTGTGGAATATGTTATTCCAGAAGTCAAAGGAACTAGGATTAAAACCAAGAATCACCTATCCAGCAAAACTGAGTATAATACTTCAGGGGAAAAAATGGTCTTTCAATGAAATAGAGGACTTTCAAGCATTCTTGATGAAAAGACCAGAGATGAATAGAAAATTTGACTTTCAAACACAAGAATCAAGAGAAGCATGAAAAAGTAAACAGGAAAGAGAAATCATAAGGGACTTACTAAAGTTGAACTGTTTACAATCACACATGGAAAGAATATTTGTTAACTCTTGAAACTTTTCTCAGTATGTGGGAAGTTCAGCACAGGGTGAGTTGAATAGGAAGGGATGATATCCAAAACAATAAAATTAAGGGGTGAGAGGAATATATTGGGAGGAGAAAGGGAGAAATGGAATGGGGCAAATTATCTCATAAAATAGGCAAGGAAAAGCTTTTTCATTGGAGGGGGGAAAAGGGAGGTGAGAGGGAAAAAGTTGAAGCTTATTCTCATCACATTTAGCTTAAGGAGAGAATAACATGCACACTCAATTTGGTACGAAATTAGGTACGATCTTACACTATCTTACACTTAACAGGAAATAGGGGAGAAGAGAATAAGTAGTGTGGAAGGATGGTAGAAGGGAGGATACGTGGGAGGAGCGAATAATTAGAAGTAAACACTTTAGGGGAGGGACAAGGTCTAAAGAGAGAATAGAATAAATAGGGGGCAGGATAGGATGAAGGGAAATATAGTTAGTCTTTTACAACATGACTATTATGGAGGTCTTTACCAAAACTACATATATATGGCCTATAAAGAATTGCTTGCCTTCTTCAGTGGTGATGGGTGGGAAGGGAGGAAGGGAGAGAAGTTAGAACTCAAAGTTTTAGGAACAAATGTTGAGAACTGTTTTTGCATGCAGCTGGGAAATAAGAAATACAGGTACAGAAATCTATCTTGCCCTATAAGAAAAGAAGATGGTGATAAGGCAAGGGAGGGGTGTGATAGAAGGGAGGGCAGATTAGGGGAAGGGATAATCAGAATGCACAATGTTTTGGGGTGGGAAAGGGGAGAAAATTTGGAACTCAAAATCTTGTGGAAATGAATGTTGAAAACTAAAAACAAATAAATTAATTAAAAAAAAAAAACCTATTGCCAGTGATCTAAATAAAAAAGTATAGTGAGATAACGTAGAGTGAAAATGATAATTTTTCACAACCTGCAAATCTCAAAAAAAGCTAAACAAGTACCAGAGGTTCACAGAAGTATATTTCTGAATCTAGAGGTATCTTCTATCTAAGCAGAAATTAAACTGGAAATTTCACTTCTTGAGTTTGCAAACAAAGTGCTTTTTAATCAAATTAAAGCATCATACCAGTACTTTGGTACTGATGTATAAGTGTTCTGCATTATATCATATGATCTTTGCAATTCATGTATCTATATATAAATTAAACATGTCTGGATATGGTGGCACATGCCTATAATCTCAGACTGTTACTGGGGAAGATGAAGACTGATGAATCCTCTGAGTTCAGGGGTTCTTACCTTCAGTAAGGTTGAAACTACCTGCACTAAATCTAGTGCCAATGTAGTAAGTTCAGAGGAATGGAGACCCACTAGGCTAACTAGGGTGGTATGCAATATCCCAGAAAAATGTAGAATGGTAAGGCTGAACAGTGTTGGAATCAGTCCTATTTACGGTGGTTGTATTTCCAGCTGGGCAAGAGAAGGAGACGCAATCTTAGATAGATAGATCAATAAACAGATAAATTAATTTTAAAATCACTATCTTAAAAATTTTAAGTGACAAGAGAGACATGAGTCACTAAATTTAAAATGATACCTATATGGCTTCTAATTGCACATAATTTTAGACTTTATAAACATATACCCATAGTGCCATGTTTTCCCTTGTATGAGGAACGGTATTGCCAGATCATGGATAATGAGGTCTTCTTGGCTGGATTTCACAGGAATAACACCTTTAAACTTTTTTGAGAGTTGATAAATTTCACTCGGTATTCCTCCTATGAAAAGGAAAAGGTGATTTCTCAGAAATAGTATTATAAAATTGTTTTGTTTTGTTTATTACTACATTTCTTTTCATAGGTTTAGAATTAGCACCTGTAATTAAATGTAAGACAGGAAAAGTACTGTAATATATTAACTTAATATATAAATTAAGGCTAAAGAGCAAAAAGAGCAATCAGGGAAGAAACTTGAAGCCATTCAAAATCATTTACTTTAGCAATTACATAAAACTTCAAATGAGTTATCTGTACATGAAGGGTTATATTATTATGAACAATTCTAAAATTAATAATATAATTTATTATAACAGTAATCATTTTATTAAATGATAAAATTACATGTTCTTTTACATAAAAATATAAAACTATATTTTTCTACCCTTTATCTATTAAGGTATAGTTAGAAGTGGCACAAGGAATTTTTTAAATCTTCAGGAATATTAAAATTAATTTTAATAGATTAATGTTTCTTCTGCTTTTGTTCTCACAATGGCATAATGCTAGAGCTGGAACAAGGAAACAAGGGTTTGAATCCTATCTCTGGAACTTACTAGGTGTTTGACATTGGGCAAGCTGCCTTTTCTGAGCTGCCATTTGCTCATCTGTAATTTGAGATAAATACTAATAGTACCTACCACTACAAAAAAGTCTCCCAATTTTTATTTAATCCCTTTCAAACCTAATTATCTAAATCGATAATTTAGAGATCTAATCCTAGTCATAAAAACTCATATTTTAAAGTTTTTTCTTTCTTTTTTTTTAGGGGAGGCAGTCAATAGTTCTGTCCTTTAATTGAGAGCAACATTTTTTCCTTAATATGGAAAAGACCCATATTTGCCCACTGTTTACTACTAGGTCTGTTACTGGCACCGAAACATTATTGACATTGTCAGCAGCATTCTATGGAACCTTGGGAAGCTAGCCATAACACTAGGAAATTGCTGTGTGTGCCACTCATCATTTTGTTCAGAATAAAGGCTCAGTGTTTTGACAGTCAGCTGGTACTATGGGGAAGGTGGGGTAGTTCAGGCTGCTAGTAGATACAATACAATCTTTAGTAGCATGAGATATGCAGGGAATCTCAACTTTCCTATTAGACAGTGAGAAATCAAAGTGCAGACATCTCCTATTTTTCACATTTTTATCTTAATAAAAAAACACCTTCTAGCACAAGCAATCTGTTTTCAAGAGATGGAATAAGTTACATCACCAAAAAATTTATGACCATAACAAAGGGTAGAATGTCAAGAGTGTAGGAAAACAGAAAAACTGGCCAGAGCTTCCTCAGTATCCTCAAAAGTATAAAAAGACCTTAACCTGCCACATACTGGATGGATTTTCTATGGAAGATATACAGAAAAACATTGAAATGAAATATAACATAGCCAATGATAACTTCTTTTTTCATTACAACAATGACTACAGTAAATCAGCCCCTATTGTCTAATGTGATTTTCAAGAAATATCACCAGAAACATCTACATTCCAAAAATATTTCAGGAACTATATCTCCTGTACCACCACTTATCACAATAAAGATAAGGGGCATCTTGATATAGTGGATTGAGTTGGCCTTGGAGTAAGAAAGGCCTGGCTTTATATTTTACTTCTGAAACACACTAGCTGTTATGACTGAGCACTTGGCCAATCAGTGCCTTAGACTAGAGGGTTAAACTAAAGACCTGCAAAGCCCCCAAGTGTGGCTAAAATGTAATTGGGAAATGTTTAACAAAATAAATAAAAATATAACAGCATAAATAATGTTAAAATTTGATTTTCTAAGTCAATATGTGGTTGCAGGGATTCATTTCTATTTGAGTTTGATACTACTGTCCTAGATAATACTTGAAGTTACAAATGAATTACTGATTTGCATTGATGGAAGGAGTTTCTACTCCAGAAGTTCCTTATATGGATACAATCACAGTTTGGGATTTGAGTTTTCCCATCTGTAAAATGAGAATAAAAATAGTACCTACATCACATGGTTGTTTATCAGGATTAAATAAGATGAAATATGCACAGCACTCTAAAAACAATAAAGTGCTATATAAATGATGATGTTATTATTGGTATTATCTGATGAGCAAAATTCTGGTTAGTAAGAACAGAAAGGATGTACCCTTTAATTATATGGCATTTCATAAGAAAAACTTTAAATAACAATAAAAATACTTTTAAAATGTTCACTTTACTTTTATTGAAAGCAAACTGAAAAAGTAGGTTCAATATTCATTCTTGTTAAACTTAACATTATTTCTTCCAAAGTGACCTCTTTTCCCGTTCTGACACTGAGACAACTTTACTCAGATGTGTTAAACAACAGTGACATCTAGAGGCCAAGTTAATGGCTGCTAGTCATAAACCAAGAGCCATCTTAATATCCAAGTTCAATTTTCACATTTCACATTAGACAAAACCAAATAAACCATCAAATGTAACCCTAAAAGTAGGCCCAACTTTAGATTCCATTATAAATACTCTTGGTGTTTGGTTAAAAAAAAAACCCTTAAGACATTTTTATTACTGTCAATTGAATCAGTATGTCAGGAATATCACCTAAGTTTTATGCAAAATTAACTAATACTTTACTAGAAGAAAAACAAGAGAAACAACCTAGTGATCAAGGCTCTTCTTATAACAAAAAAGAAATTAAAAACTGCATACCTTCTATCATGATTAAAGTATCTTCTGGAGCTTGGAGAATTCCATCATTTTTTATAAAATGAATAACTATTTTTCTCTCTTGCTGGTTTTGGGTAGTCCATGCTTCTGAATTATACAGTGATGTATTTTGTAGTTTGGGATCTGGGTGTTCTGTTGCAAGTTCTTGCAAAACTAACTCAAGGTCACTTTCATGTGGAACTTCTTGCCTAAAACCATTTTATAATATATAAGCAAATGATTTAAAGAAAAAAGCTATTTGTAAGACTAAAACAGTGAAGGTTAACAAACTATTATCAGTAAAGCACAGCACTTACGCTACTTACTAAGTTTTTCATTATAAAGATATATTTAGACAGCTAAGTAGTTCTTATACATTATAAAACATTTAGCAACGTTATGAAAGGCAACTGAAAAGAAAAGCATGTTCAAATCACAATTTTACATATACCAGTAAGCTCAAACTCTGGATTTAAAACTTCAAGACTGTCTCTAATAATCTCCAGGAATGTTATAAAAACCTTAGAAAAACTGATTTCCTAAAAATAGGATTAAGCTGTTATTACACTTTTAATGGAGTATGGATGTATCACAAAATTAAGACAATCATATTAGCTGAAATTCCCAAAAGGATGGAAATTAATGAAAGAGAGCAAAGATTCTTAGTCTTTTTTTAATGTCATGGACCCCTTTGGTATTTCTGTGAAGTCTATAGAATACTTCTCAGAATCATGTTTTTAAATGCATAAAAATGTATAGGATTACAAAGCAATCAGTAAATTGAAATAAGTTATAAAAATATTCAAAAACAAATTCACAGAGAACAGGCCCCAATAAGAACAAGTCAAAGCCTTGTAGATCTCCCTCATCAGTGGCTCCTAACACCAAAACATATGCAATGTTGCATTTAACGAAAAACAGGAAATTGCACACAAAATCAGTATCAGGATGTCAATTACAAAAGGTTTGCAAGGCACTATATATACTGTATGTGCAAGCAGGTTCTGCCAAGGATAACCACTGTAATAAAAGGGTAATGTGACAGAATTATGAAGCATCATAATTCTTATAAGGCAGGTCCATCTTAAGTCCTAAATTAGGGGATTTGGTTACTGAGTCAAAAATAATTCCCTATCTAAGAATGGCCCAGAGCATGATTCGTAAAGTACAGCAGTATAGCAAGACATCAAGAGTGTGTGTGTACATACATACATCAATATATGTATAAACATTAATGCATATTATTATAAAACCTTAATTAACTGGTATCCAAATAAGTAGAATCTGAATCAGTATCTACTACAGTGTTAATTAAAATTATCTCACTAACAGATTCAGGCAAAAACTGCAGCTTTCATGGATGTGGACTAGTGTCAGTATATTATATACATACATCACTACAGTGCTTTATAGTTAAGAACTGATGCTTGGGACAGTGAATTCATTATGCCATAAAATCATTAATCATCAAAGGAATATTTTAAATTATGCACACAATTAGGTAGTTATGAAAAAAGGATAGTAAGGATTTCAGTAAGACTTCTAAAAAAGTTAAAAAAAGGTCATCAATTAACTCGAAATAGTAACTAACAAACCATAATATTCTATTTCTTCAATGTAGAGATAAAAGAACAGAAGGAAAGAGGGAAGGAAGAATTAAGTGCCTACTATGTGCAAAGCACTGTACAAATATTATCTCATTTGATCCTTACAACAACTCTGGGAGCTAGATGCTATCATTATCCCCATTTTACAGTTGAGGAAACTAAGGGGAAAAGAAGTTAACTGACTTGCCCAGAGTCAGTCACACAGCTATTAAGTGTATGAATGTGGATTTGAACTTAGCTCTTCATGACTCCAGGCCCAGTGATCTATCTTCTGGGCCACTTAACTACTCTACTAAATTAAGGATTTACTCTAATGCCTTTCTTGGAAACACCATCTCCCTTACTCCTCTAAAAGGCAAATGAGAAAATCCAGCTGAGAATTTTGAAAAATAAGAGAAATTAATTGTTAAATAATGATTCTTCAGAGATTATCTACCAAGGTTACCAGAGTGAATCAACAGAGACTAAAGAATAGTGAATATTCTTACTGAAAGTAATCAGAATGGTGTAAACCAGGGTTACAGTCTCAAAATCCACTGCATGAAATATAAATATATTTACTTGATCATTCTAAGAATTAAAATTCAATGATATACTACACAATACACAGAAATAATCTGAAGTAAATTATTTTTTTGAGCAGATGAAACACTCACAGTGAATGGCAGTTAGGACAATGAAGTTTAACAGACTGATAGAGTTTCTGGGGTTCGTAGTTCCTCAGTTTTGCTCTGATGCGATACTGCTGAGGGGCATCACGTTTCAAAATAGCACTCAATGGAGTTGTCTCCAAATACTGGTGATCTGTAAGTACTATAAAACAGTGTTTTAGGATGAATAAAGCATTCCATGAATCCCTCTAAACCAAATATTTATGATGAAGTCCAATTAATTTAGATTACTTTATTTCAGAATTTGTAACAATCTGTACAAGGGGTTGGCAGAAATGAACCTTATATCATCTACAAAGAAAGGATTTTTAAGAAGTTCTATGTAACAAGAATGGTAGGGGAATGCTTATTATATTCAAGATAGCCTGTTTTTAATGTACTTTAGGACATCCTTTTAGATATAATATACCAATTAAAATTTCTCCAGTATGAACAATTCAAATTTGCTTTAACAAACACATTAAAGCAGGTATTTTTAAAGAAACCTATATATACTAGGAAGAGTTTGACTATGCAGTTCCAATTACTGTATGTACTTGAAATTAATACAAGGTAGTTCTTTGAAAGTTTTCTATCACTCAAACATCTCTAATTAAGTATTATTCAGTTAATTAGTCCCAAATGATGAAGTTTTACTATACTATCATTAAAACTCCTAAACTGGCTGTCTATTTTCTTCCTGTGTGACACACTTATTCTCCTTATTTCTAAGATAAGCAGGTTGGACTAAATAACCTCTAAGATTCCTTCAAAAGCCAAAACCTATGTGTCAGGTTCTACTATTGCTTCTGGAACCACACTGGGAGGAAGATGAGAGCAATGCAAGGGAGGGTTAACTGGGAAGTAGCCATAAAATAAAGCATTTTAGCTTATCTTGGAAAAGAGGCTTGGAAATAATACTAGACAATTCTTGAAATTAGGCAGGAAGGGACCTAGTCTGCTTAGGGATCTAGAAGCAACTTTTCCTACCCTAGCTGAACACTATCCAATAGTGTTTGATGGGGACACAAAGTTCTATTGGTCTCTAAGACACTTTCTATTCCCTTTTTCTTTCTCTCTACATGGATGTTCTCCTGAGCACTCAGTTTTATTCTAATCTCTAGAAGGTTGCCTCCATCCAGCAAGATTCAAAAGCTAATAGTTTAAGGGAAGACGATTTTAAAAATGATTTTCTGAACTCCCTTTAGTAAAGATGACCAACTTAATTAATTGCAGGATCTTATTATGGCCTTGGGGAATCGTCATTTGTAGTTTGTAGTACAATGTAGTTTTATATAGAAAGGTCAGCAGCAAAGCACTTTAAACATTTTAGGAATGTTTCCTCTTGAACCACTATAAATGAACAGAGAACCAAAACATAAAGTGCTGGGGTTGGAAGCTCAATTCCATGTGGACAGTCTCGGGCAGGTAAAGGTGGGAACTTCTAAATCTTAGAGTTCTCACGAGGCCCCCCATAATGTCACCAGGAATCGAGGAGGAGACCGAGCTAGCTCGTGTATTTCCGCCTCTTCCCGTGAGATACGTGATGGGTGGAGCATCCCCGCTCTGGAGGCTGTCCCGGATTGGGGCACACCTGTTGTTACCTAACAGGCTCGGTATTGACATGTAAACTACGCGACGGGAGAGCTTAAGTAGGGTCAGGAAAGCCTGAAAGTTCTCTTGGGCGGAGGGGCCACGTGTGAGGACAGAAGGCTCCGCTTTTCCTCTCTCCGCTCTTCCCTCCCCCTCTCTCCCCACTTACACTTCTACTTCCAATCTCTTATTGTAAGATCTTTGCCTCCTTGGGAGATTCTTCGCTCCCTCCTAAGGAAGAATTCCCCTGCACTTGTAACCAGAACCCTGAATAAAGCTCAACCCTTGTTCGACTCTGGAACGTCCTTTCTCTCATACGAGCATCCAGCTTGGCCAGCCGAAGACCTCGAGAGGTGAGGTAAGAAGACTCGGGTAGCCCACAGGCCTCTAGGCCTGGCAATAAAGCATGATCATTACTAAAGTTATAAAATTAAATGGTCACATTTTTATTCAGTTGAATATATAGCATGTGTAAACTTATTAAATTCTGAATTATGACATCCTTCAACTCTTCTCAGGGCAGTACTCAGTATCAATGATATAGTAGGCACCTTTTCAATACAGTAATTATAAACTGGGTTAAATATCAAAATATATATCTTTAGAAATTCAATTTACCTGATAACAAAATGAAATAAAGTAACGAGGTAAGGGGTAAGGAATTAAATATGACCATGTTCTACCCTCATAGGAAACTTTCATGACTCTTAAATTGAATAGACAAGCTAGTAAATGCTTTCAGGAAACATTTAGGCATCTTCACTACAAAAAAAATATACGGGGGAGGGGTGGAGGGAATGGGGGAGGGGGTCAGGGACGGCTGTGTTGTCATACCTGTGGCAGATAGCTGTTGACATCTTTCTACATCACAAGGCGACACAAAGTCTTGGGCTACAAGAAAGACAAAAATAACTACCACATCACAATTCTGAAGGAAGGAAAGGGAAGTGTAGCTAAAGTTAAAATCTTGTTAATTTGAATAGGATGATTTTAAAATATAATAAAGTAGTACCACCTTTTATCATGGTAACAAACAAAAGAAATTACAAATTTCAAAATTATTCCTAAAAAGAAGACTTCACTTTTGAGAAGAGAAAAAAAACCTTATTTCTGAGAGTAACTATTTCAGCTTACAAACTCTGCCCCTTTAACTATCAATTCCCAATGAATCCTTCTCTCCCAAAAAACTATCTGTCTTTAGAACAAAAGTACAGTCAAGCAAAAGAAATCATCACTATAGCCCTTGTGCACTTTTTAAATTAAAGACTGAGTCTCCCAATCTTGCCTTTGCTGGAAGAGTAAGGCCTATTCTAGGGCCAGATTTCACTACTGATCTGTACAAAAGCTTTGAACTACTCTGTTTCTGACTTGGGCTGGTGTGGTGTGGTGGTTCCCTGTTCTCAGGGGCTTTACTATATTGATAATGAACTTAGTGTGGACACTCAAGCTACACAGTTTACTGCAGCTGTCTTCCATATAGCTGGGATTACAGGTGTGCACCACCATGCCCAGCCCTTGTACATGCATATATTTAAAAATATTAAATTTATATGGATTCTTCCTTATAGGCATTTATATTGATTTTTTATAATCTTCCTAGTGCAACATCTACAGTAAATGCTGGGATATACTGAGGAATGTGCTAGAGGAAGATCATATTGGCTCTAAGAATTGATTGTTAAATATTCAGTACATGCAATTACATTTTGAAGTCAGCAAATGCTGAAAATCAGGACTCGATTAATTGTTTTACTGAATATCTAGCTTAAGAAAGTGAAGGAGAAAATGGTCATACAGATTAAACTTAAAAGTTGGTTGTATGTACATTTGTTTCCCAGAGAGCTGGTTGGTTAAACATTTACCAGCATCTTTCTGGAGGTAACCCCAGCTAGATTATTAGAATTTTCCCCCCTTTTTCTCAGAGTATCAATTTTCATTTTGGGTGAATATTTGTGAGTTCAGTATAAATTTTACTTTTTCCATTGGTTTATTTAAATCAAAATACTATTTTGTGATATATTGTAAGCTTCTTGAGAGAAAGATCTATTTTGTTTTTATTTGTATTCTCAGCACCTAGCAAAAGGCCTGACACATAGTAGGCACATTAAAATTTTTTTTTTAATTGATTATGCTTTTTATAATCTCATCAGTGAATTCAGCTTAGGAAAGGTGAAATTTTAGTTCAGAAGAAGATTCTCTTTCTGATTTATTGGGTTTTGCTCCTGGCTCTATAAATAACTTGGTGTGAGACTGAGCAAGTTTTCTAACCTCTTTGGACCTCATTGTACTCATCTATATCATAAAATGACTGTGTTGGACTAATGAATTCTATAACTTCTTCCAGGCTTGTTTTAGTATTATATTAAAAAATGGACAAGAAAAAAAGCATTACTAGTCTCAAAAATACTTGTAAACTACCCTTTTTATTCTTATTTGGATACCAGCCTAATTGTGAGTCAATGAGCAGATAAAATGCTATATAAACATTCATGGCAAAACTAGAGAGCTAGAAGCCAGGAAAAAGTGGGCATTAGTTTAAAAAGGTGTGCTACAAATGGCTTCTGGATCTCCAGTGCAGTATAAAATATAGGTGGAGATAAATAGCATCCAAAAAAGTGCCAACAGTAGAGTGGCCTACAAACTAGGAAGAATGAGGCAGAAAGAATCCTGGGCCTTAGGGTCAGGAAGTCCTGAGGTCAAATTAAGCCTCAGACACTAACTGTGAGACCCTGGGCAAGTCACTTAAGCTCAGTTTCATCATCTGTAAAATGGGAATAACAAAAACATCTTTCCAGGGGTGTTGTGAGGATCGAATGAGACAATATTTGTCAAGAACTTAGTCCAGTGCCTGGCATATAACAGGGACTATATATAAATTCTAGCTATCATTAAAGTGATACAAAGAAAACCCATGAGTTTCACAGTTTTGTAATTCATTCAAATGTTCACTTCAAACCTAATAATTTTATACTTTATTAATTCTCTCTCTATAACATTATTAGGAGCTTGAGAACTTTTCTCCCATTAGAAGACTTTAAATTTGAGACTGTATTTCCACAGTGGAGAGGACCTGCTATATTATGCTAGGAAGACAAAGTATTTGTATTTTTTACGTACTTTCTGTGGTATAGCTAAAGTATATTCTGCACTGCATTACTGTACACTAGCAATTTGCTATTTGTACTATATTGGACCTGCAGTGTAACTGTTTCACCACTGGATGGTGACCTTATATCTTTGGTAGTTAACAGAGCAGCCAGGCTCACTTAAAGAGAACAGATAAGATTAGGGATATTCAAAGACAGAAATCAAATAAGTGAAGCTCAAGACAACAGTTTTCTTCACATCTTGTTAACCTTATTTAAATCATTCAGGCTGCATTTCCTTTTCCTTTGACAAGGTTACCTAAACTGCACAAAGTAATTCCACCCAAATAATTAGGGTAGAAAATGCTTTGAAGAAATCAAAAACTAAAATTCAATGAGTTAGAGACTTTTCACAAAAATTAACTTATCCATCTATGGATACTATGAAGGATTTTTAGGTGAGACATCAAAAAAGATGCAATATACTTTTGGAGCATTTATGTAATAAAAAAGTATCATTTTTAAGACTTCTTACAGGAAAAATTGTTTGAGATGTCATATTCCAAAACACGGCTATTCTCCAACTGCTGATACTCAGCTAGATCCACGGAATCTAAAAACCTATAATACAAAGAATACAGTATTTTCAAAATCCATGCTACTATATTCTGTATCACAAAACAAAATTACCAACTGAGATTAGCCCAGGTTCTTCAAAAGGGATATGGCCAACAGATAACTGCTGGAATAACAGGAGTTCAATGATGGTCTGGCAGTTTAGTAGTACATGGTTGCTGTTGTTGAGTCCTTTCACTTGGGTCCAACTTGCTGTCACCCTATTTGGGGTTTTCTTACCAAAAGATACTAAAATGGTTAGCCATTTCCTCCAGCGCAATTTACAGATGAGGAAACTGTGACAAACAGGATTAAGTGACTTGCCCAGGGTTACACAGCGATGAAGTGTCTGAAGCCAGACTGGAACTCAGAAAGATGATTTTCTGACTTCTCCAGGCCCAGAACTCTATTAGCTGCCCTGCAGTAGATGGTACTCTGAGCAAAGGTATAGCAAAAAGAATATTAGGATTGTAGTCAGGGATCCTGGGTTCAAAACCCACATCTGATTATTCTATTTGGTATTATTGTCATGAGCAAGTCACTTAACCTCTCTCAGACTCAGTTTCCTTATTTAGAATATGATCTTTTATAAAATGAAGAGCTTAGACCATACATGCTTTCAGCTCTATCTCTATTTTAACCCAAAAAAGCAAAATAAGATGCTGCTGCTTATCAAGTCTGAACTGCCTACAGTCTCTGAGACAATGCTTCCTCACAGCCTCTATCTACTACTCCCTGCTTCTGAAAAGATTGTTTCAATCAACTGTTATATTTTTCCATTCACTATCCCTGTGACTTCCTCAACAAAAGGATTCTTTGCTGGTCTGTTCCCTTATTGGTGTTTCCTCCCATTAGAAGATAAGCTTTATGAGGGCAGGGCCCATTTCACATCTGCATGGGTACCCCTGACATTTAGCAAAAGTACCTTCAGCTAAGTAAATTTTTCTCATGTATCCTTTCATCTTAATTATAGAAGACATAAAAAGGTGGTGTTGACATCTTAAAACCAATAAAAAAAATGGCATTAGATAATTTATTTTTAAAAAATAATGGTCCTTATTTTTTCCACTCACTTTATTCTGAGAGTAACATCAACTAAAATGAGCACTTGTGTACACACAGTCAACTACTACACCTCCTACTATACAAAAGAATTATGTGAAGTGGAAAGTACAGTTATACTGAAAACTATAGGGCTCTATCCTCACCTGGTCTGACACCCTGGACCTGATAAAAAGATAGCCATAACTTAACTATTTCTTTTATATTCCTAGGTGTCGAAGTATATATTTAATACTCTTACCTTTTCAGTTCTTCAACATCACAGTTATTGTCTGGCAAGACCTTGATTCCTCGACCATAGCAGGTACCTCCATGAAGATGAAATTCTAGATGGGGAATATCTGACTGCTTCTTAGGAGTTGCTGGTTGAATTTTTGCATGTAAACTATAGATCCTGAGAAAGGTTCCAACCTAAAATTAAAGTTATATTTTAAGTATAAAACTATTTCCTTCTTTTAAGAATGTTTAATCATATCATTTTCCTTTTATTTTGTGTTTCCTAAATTGAGGCATTCTATTTTGATTATCTTCTTCTTTGGCCCTGTCATTAAGAAATCTTGCCAAGTCAGAAGCTACATTCAAATGATGCCCCTGAAAGCTTTTTCATGTGCCAATACATTAGTGGGAAAAAAAATGAATATAATTCAAGATTCAGTACTTTCTAGGCATAACAGACTTCCCCAAAATTAGTACTGGGTCTTATGGGAGGAGCCTAACTATTCCCAAACTGTATTTAGAAAACAACTTATTCTCAACACTGAATATCCTAAGCCTGCATCTCCTTAGACCATGAATGGGACGGACTGCTAATTGTTAATCTGTTTTTATCTCCAAACATTAGATACTTAAGGATTTTGAAAGGTCACAGATAAGATTAATGTTACATATATATTAGTTGACATTGATGTAATGGATATGGTTATTCAGGATATAGAGTTATCCTTTTTGCATGATCAGACTTTTACCCAAAATTGCTGCCTGAATGGATGCTGACCATCCAGCTTCCATCTACTTACTCCAGGAACACGCTGAATAATGATCAAGCAGTCAAATAAGAAATCACAGTATGTGACTTATTTTACCCCACAACTTCATGAAAAGTTGGCCAGAAGGCCACATGCAATAAGAAAAGTTTTTAAGGCTCTGTCTAAAGGCAGTGATTCCCTCCCCCCACCTCCACCTCCTCAATTCAACACACACACACACACACACACACACACACACACACACACACACACACACACTACTCCTGTATATATACTATACTTCCCTAAGAAGATCAGAAAGCCCCAGGGTAGCCAACCTGGAAGTTATGGGGAGCTGCAGGGACCAATGCAGGTATGAGAGCACAGATACTAAGACAGAACAGGTATCCAAGTGGTCTGAGATCCTTTGCAAATCATCCTGATATGCCATAGAGAGCCCTGAAGATCAGTACTCTAAGCCTCTATGATCCAGGAGAGCCTAACTCTGGGAAGTGAAGGTCAGCACAAGAATCTAGAGAAACCAGGGCAAGACTAAGAAGGGCCAACCACTCCACCTAAAAATGTAGTAAGAGGCATAGCTTGGCTGGGGCAAATTCAGGAACTAAAGCTAGAGACAGGAATAAATCAAAAACATGGAGAAGTATCAAAAATCACTGTGGCTCTAGAGATGCTCCAAAAGTAGGAAAGAGTAACTCTAACAACTTCAAGAACAAATTTAAAAAACAGATTTTCCACAGGTTCACCTAAATACCTAGAAAGAATAAGTAAAAATGACATAAAACCTCTAGAGGAAAAAAATGGAAGAATAAACAGCTTAAAAGAAAAAGTGGTAAATATTATCAGAAGAACATACTCTCTGAAAACCAGAAAAGACCAGAAATGAATGCTTTTAAAAGACTATAAGAATTACTGGAATAAAATCAAAAGACCAAAATATAAGGCATGATATAAAAAATTACCTAGAAAATGGGTCAAGAAAAGATAATTAAAGATCATTGGGCTTCTTGACAACCATGTTTTAAGAAGAAAGTCTAGACACTATAATTTCAGTAAATTATATGTAAAAACTGTCCAATTCTATTGGAATGAAAGAGCAAAAAGAGAATGAAAGATCATTTCCTGAGAGTTCAAAAGAAAGTGTTCCAGGAATGTCATAATCGAAATCCAGAGCTCCCATTTCAAAGAAGAAAGTACTGCAAGAATCCAGAAGGAAGCAGTTCAAGTGCCAAGGAATCACAGTCAGGAATATGCAACTTCCACTACAGTTACAAGCAAACAAAGATCATATACAGAAGATACATGAGGAATTGATTTAAATTTAGAAAAATAAGAGCTATTTCCCAATAAGTAAGTGTTCCAAGGATATGAACAAATTTTCAAAGGAAGAAAGCCAAGCTATCAATAAGCATTTGAAAATATGCAATTAGAGAAATGCAAATTAAAGCAACTCTGAGGTTTTACCTCATACTTAACAAAAATACTAATAAAATATGTGTTCAACTCTCTTTCGTCCGTTTCAGACAAAACTAAGAAAACAGGAAAATGACAACTGTTGGAAGCATTATAGGAAAATAGACACATTATGTACTACTGGTTGAGTTGTGAATATTGGTCTAGACATTCTGGAAAGCATTTTGGAACTTTGGCAATAAAGTCACTAATCTGTGCATATCCTTTGCCCCAGTAATACTACTACATGACCTATATTCTAAAGAGATCAAAGAAAGGGAAGAAAAGATCAATATGTACGAAGATATTTAAAACTGAGTGTGTATGTGTGTGCGTGCGTGCGTGCGTGTGTGTGTGTGTGTGTGTGTGTGTGTAGCAGCAGCAGCAACATACTAGAAACTAAGGGAGTAAGGAATTAGGCAATGGCTAAATAAACTGTGACATATGAATACAATGAAATATTTTTGCACTATGTGAAATGATGAAATGGTTGATTTTAGAGAAAACTGGAAAGACTTGTATGAAGGGATACAAAGCCTACAGAACAAGAACTATTTATAAAGTAAAAACATTAGATAGAAAACAACAATATTTAAAGTCTTAAAAATTCTGAACAATATAAAGATAAATGATGATTCCAGAGGACCAAGAGCTGATGGCTACAAGATGTCAAAAAAGAAATGTTTTGCTTGACTTACATTAATAATGGTTTTACTTTTGTTGTGGTGATTGTTCAGTTATAGGAAAGAGGAGGTGAGAAGAAGAGAAAATAAATGCTAGAAAAAATAATAAACTAAATGTACAAACAACAAGGAAGTGGTAGCACTGGGCATCAGAAGAACCTCACTCTTAACTGAAACAGACAAAAGAATGTTAAACATATAAATACATACATGTGCACACACATATACAATTTGGTGTAGAAATATATCAAATTAAACAGAAGGAGATTAAAGAGGAAGATAAAGCAAGGCACAAATAAAAACTTCTTGATCGTGAAGGAGGATTTAAAGGGAAAAAAGAAAAGGTAGTAACTAAAATCAAAAGAAGTGTCCATTAACTGGATAATGATCAAACCGTGACATATTACTGTGAAATAAGAAATGACCAAAGACACAATTGCCGCGAGCCCTGAATAGTATAAATTGCTGCAGAGTAAAGGGGCAGAAACAAGAAAAGAATTAATAACAAATACAACAACACCGTAAAGACAAACAACTTCAAAAGATTTACAAACTTGCAACAATCGATCCTATCTCCAGAAGATCTATGATGAAGAATGTTACCTACTTCCAGACAAAGAGGTAGTACAAGAAGAAAAGAGACATGGTCAGTTAACTGCTTTTCCTCCTTACAACCTGTTTTGCTACTTCATACTAAGGACCATAGAACCCCTCCATCCAACTTGTTGCTGAACCATTCCATGCATATTGTATTCCCCATTAAAATGTGAGTTCCTCAACAGCAGGGACTGTTTTATTCTTCCATGTTTCCTAGTGCGTAGCACAGTGTTTTTATACAACAAGAGAATAAGTGCTTCATTCATTCAATCCTCATTTTCTTGATGATCGTTCCTTAAGGTTCTGTCCTTAGTCTTCTTCTCTTTCTAATATATTTTACAAAGTTTATTCACTACCATGGCTTTGAATACTATATATACTAAGGAGACTAACATTTGTAGTTATTTTCCCAAATGCTTATTTTATATATGAAGAAATAAAGGCTAAGAGAAGTTAAGAGATTTGCTCAAGGTTACACAGGTGACAGAGCCAAGATAAAAAAAATAAGGCCCTCTGACACCAAATTCAATGTTTTTTTCCTACTGTATCCCATTGCCTCCTCAAAAATAACAAATAAACATTCAAAATTCCTTCTATCAATGCTAGTGAGCACATTTTCTGGAACTTAAGAGTCACAGAATGTTGGCTAGAAACCTGAAAAGTTAAGAGACCTTCCCAGGGTCATTCATTCAGTAAATGTCAGAGGCAAGATCTTCCTGGCTTTGAGGCCGGCAATCTATCCACTATGCTCTGCTATCTATCCACTATGCTCTGCTACCTTTTATAGACAACAAGCAATATTTTTTGAAAATCTCTATTTCAAGTAGAATTTTCATTGTTTGTTCATTCATTTGTTCCTTTCTTTTTCTGTTTTGGATTTGTGATTTCATCAGGCTAGGGACCTCAATTTATAGAGACTCCACTTTTACAGAATGTAATTCATAGGCTTAGAGGGCAGCATGGAACCCTGAGAGAAGGGTAAGTAACTTGCTTATGGTTATATAGCTGATATCTGGCAAAGGTAGGAACTGGCCCCACACTTTCCCAACTCTAGGTCACATTGCCTTTCATTTCCATTTATACTCAGATTGAAATACTCAGTAAACTGAATTAGTCGGAATCATTAAGAAAATATAAAGACTAAGATTTTCTTACACTGACATGAATAAAGAAATTGTACAGTAAGAATAACAAGTTGTCATATTCATACATTCCTTCTGGTGGCAGTATTGTATTTTAGCTCAATTTTTAATTAAGAGGCTGGTGAAACAAAGCACATGTAATATTATAACAGAGTAGGTCAAACAGCAAATCAGTATGCTGACAAGCTTCCAAATAGTTTAAATTTTTAATGGTGAAACACTATCAGAAAGAAAAAGAATGTGGATATGAATTAAAATATTTAAGAAAAATGAATTGGAAAGAAATCATGAGGTTTAATCTTCTAAAAGCACTAAAGAAATGTATAATACTTCTAATCATTTATTTACCAAACAATCTGCATAAAATTTAAACAGTGTCTTCCTCCCCGGTACTTTAAGTAAGCATTCTAAATGAAAATAAGAATTCTGGTAATATGGTAAGTATTTTTAGTAATAGCAAAATCAAATACAATATACAGAAAAATATCAGAAGATACAAAGATTTTATAGACCCATAGAATGGAGAATTTGTTTAGCTGTACCTCACTTTACACAATACACATATTCATTAAAGTTATAGGAAAATAAATTTAAAATGAACTGAGGATTGGCTTAAACAATTTTTGATGTTCTTTTGCATCCAAAATTCTAATAAATTCTTCCAAAAGAGAAAAAATTATTTTAAAACAAATAATTACCCTACCTCTAAAGTACTACCCTGATACATGATTGTGGCTTGAAAGTACCCCTTAATTCTGAATGTACATGACACTGGATTCAAGTCCAGGAAGTTCAACTAATATGGAAAAGAAATATGAGGAAAAAAAAGTTCAGAACTGGCAATGGAGCAAATATTGCCCCAGTTTTCCAAGTGTCAACCTAATTTGAGAGAGTTTCATGAAAAGATTATATGGTAATGGTGCATTTTGTTTTCCCCATAAAAACTATATATGAGAGTTATCATTACATCATCATCATCATCTTACTGCTCACAATAATAATAATGAGGAGGAGGAGGATACAAAGAATGTCCTAGAGTCAGCTCAATTTACGATGGATCAATTCACAAAGTATCTAATAATGAGAGAAAGACAGTGAGAGAGTGAGAGAATCACAACTAACAAATATGTCTACCTTCACACACACACACACACATACAGTAGAGGATGGCCTGGTTCTGGGTTCTACTGATCTGCTGGGTACAGCTGTGCCTCTTTGTTTATTTCTGGGAGGATATGAATTATACAGGTTGAGCAGGTATACGTAGGATGCAATTTTCATCATTAGGAGGAATATCTTTATAGTTGAAATCGTAGATTCATTGAAATATCTAAGAATTACTATAAAGATAATATACTCCCATTGTGAAAAAAACCAACTAAACACTTTTAAAAATAAGTGATATGTCAAAGCAAAATGTTATTAGAAGAATTATTCTTTACAATACTTCAAACCAAAAACTTAACTCTTCTGTAGCAGAAAATGCCCAAGGCACAAAACTGAAACTGTATACAGTATAGTTACATACATACAATGCCAATATAATTACAGGGAAAAAAAATGTGGATCAGATCAGATTTCCAACATCATCAAGAGTATATAAAGGTATTAGACATGGAAGTAATGCCCCAGTTTGACACCCCCAGGTGTCTAGACACAAATTAGCAAACTTCAAACATTAATGAGGAAAACTGTTGAGATTAAAGTCAAAGACTGAAAGATTACATAAAATATTCTGTGACCAGATGGAAAGATGTGATTTGTTTACAGTATTTATAAAAGGCCAACCTTTTCCCACAAAATCTGTGAATCAAGGGAAAAGTCACAGATGACAGAAGATACAAGGAAGAAAGCAAAGAAAGAAAGAGAAAAAGAAAAGAAGTATGGAGATTAAAAGTGGCAATGACAGGAACAATGACAGATACGGAAAAGAAATGACAAAGATGGAAAGTAGATGACAACAAAAACCTTCTGAAGTCTGAGTAAGATCAAAATACTTTAAGGCACGAAGAAAAAAATTCTATTCTGTCTCTATTTTGGTTACAGGCTAAAAAAATTTTATATATATATATATGTATATATATATATATATACATATATATATATATACATATACATATATATATACATATATATATTTCAATTTTCTTCAAGTGTGCAATGAAAAAGACACACTAACCAAACGAAGTACATGAAGTATTCACTGTATGAGTCACAAACACCCAAAATGTAAGCGTCACTCCCACATTGATACATACCAAAACATAATATACGAAGGCAGTAATGATAGCCCTGACACATGTAAAGAACTGTTAGATTATAGAACTCCTTAACAGCCCAAGGTGAGAGCCCAACTTTTGAGATCTTGGACATATAAGGTTATAGGGGAGTAACAGAAGAAGCACAGAGTGGTAAGTCAATGTTATCCTACAGCCAGGCTCAATGCTGTGTTTATTTTGCAATGTTTGTTGTAAGAGGGTAGAATTTCACAACCAATACCAGCAGGGTAATAAGTTTTGTCAATACAGTCACAAGCCAAAGTAGCAAAGGACCAACCAATGTGCTTAGGAGTAGGAGAAAGGCTTATCAACTCAGATAGCAAAGAAGCCCTCCAAGAGGCAAAATTGCCTCCCAGAAGAGATGAAGCTAAATCCCATCAACACCAGGAAGATACACAGAACAGGATCAAAGGGACACGGGTTTCTGAGTTTCTTGGGCATAAAGCTTGACTCATTTCCAGCTACCTAAGCCTCCTGTTTTTGAGATGCCCAAAAGTGTCATTAGATATAACTCCCTGCTCAGCTGATGAGACACAGCAGGCAGTATTTGCACATAAAAACATGCCAGTATTGTCGATCACTCCCTTAATTATGCTCTACCTTTTAACTGTGCATGTTACATGTTTACTTGACTCCAGTTCCCTCATAGTAAAACTTCCTGTACCTCTCTTGTTGAGAAATCCTACATTCCTTTCTCAGCCCACTGATTTTCCCTGAATTCTATCTCTTTGGTGTAACTGAACTTCCAATGAGACCCCGTCCTGGCTGACAAAAACTGTTATACACCATCACTACTTTGTGATATCCCTATAGCTTCTATTTCAGAAACAAATTCCTCCTTATTGGTCAGAATCAAGTGGTCCTGTGGCTTCTTCTATTTTCTAAAGGATAAATTTATTAGTCAGATAAGCAAAGAATTCCTCATCTTTGCTTTTCTCAGAGACTTCAAATGGAAGTCTCCTTAACTGAAGTTTCCTATTACTACTATGGCTTGCCTATATGATCTGTGCCTAGATCTATACATGATCTGTTTCTAAAACTCATCATCCAATTCCTTTTTCTCAGTCTATAACACAATAACTCTTCTGTTTTTCCCACCAATAGTCCTTACTCAAATGCTCTACACAATGTCTTCCTCTTCCAGTATGTATATTTCTAGACCACAGTATAATCTCTTACTATACAATTCTATCTTACTATCCCCTTTTATGCAATTTATTCTTTCTTCAATATGTTTGCCAAAAGTCTTTGTGCAATTCTATGCCTCAGTAACATAAAACTACACTAAGACTTTTGGGACACTCTATATATTTTAAAATATTATATAATGCATTCTCATTAACATATATTCTTCATGTTTTACATTTTGTACATCACAAAATCTTAGAATTGAAAGGGATCTTAGTGGCCATCCTTTCCAACCCATCCTCAAAAGGAAGCCCCACTATAACACATCTGGCAAATAAGTTGTCCATTCTCTGGAGACTTCCAAAGGGAGCTCACCATTTCTAGAGGTAGTCCATTCCACTCTTGGATAGGTAATTGGAAAGAGGTTTTTTTTCTAACATCAAGACTAAATTTGAATCTTGTTCAATTCTTTCAGTTGTGTCCAACTTTTTGTGATCCCATTTGGCAAAGATACAGTGGTCTGTCATTTCCTTCTCCAGCTCATTTTACAGATGATGAAACTAAGGCAAACATGGTAAAGTGACTTGCCCAAGGTCACACACCTAGTAAGAGCCAGATCTGAACTCAGGAAGATGAGTCTTCCTAACTCTACGCCCAAAGCTCTAGCCACTGTGCCACCTAGTTGTCCCAAATGTGCCTCTTACCAGCTTCTATCTGTTGTTTCTGATTCTACGCTTTACAGCCAAATGGAATAAGTCTGTACATGACAGACCTTTACATAACTGAAGATAGCTATCATATACACCCTGAGTCTTTTCTGTTCTAATTCTTTCAAATGATCCTTTACCATGCTGTACACTCTTCAGCTTTCTATATTGTGGCTGCCCAAACTGTACCTAATATCCGACATATTATCTGAATGGAACAGAGTACAGAAGGAGCACTGCTCTTTATTCATAGAAACTATGCCTTCTTTAATGGAACCCCGGACTGCATTAGCTCTTTTGACTACCATATCACACTGTTAATTTGTATTTAGTGAATATGGTTTGCAGTCCATTCATATCTTTTCTAGTTACAACTGCTAACCATATCTTCCCCTTGTGAAGTAGGTGTTCTGGACAGTCAAAATCCTTTTCAATCTATCACATACTGCATTAGCTATCTATTCCATATTTGTGTCATCTACAAATTTGATGAGTTTGTCATCTATGCCTTTATCTAACTCAGGGATAAAACACTAAACAACATAATGCCAAACACAGATTCCATGGGACACTTAACTGGAGACGTTCTCCTACAACAATACAAATTAACAATAAAAATGAACATTCTATTTTCCTATCTTGCAATCAAGAGGTAAACATTTTAATTCTAGATACTGAAGTGTTTTGGCAGAAAGGAAAACTCAGTTAAATATTAATATGAAGTTACTGTTTCATTGAACCTGGCACATTAGTTAAGTACATAAATAAGTACTTTTTTTGCTCTGAAAAGAAAAACATGGCATCTATGACCATTTCAGTATTGAAACTATTCTATATTATGTAAAATCACAACACTCTATGGCTTAAAGATTTTTTTAAAATTTTAACATTGTACTGTAAATAAATAATATGATCTTTTTGGAAAGATGGAAACAAATGAAATGACACAGCTTAAACCAAATTCTATTTGCTCATGTCATCCTCTAGTGGCTAAACCTTAAAGAAAAAAGAAAAAAGGCAAGGCAGGAAGAAAAGAGAGGAAAGGAAAAGAGAAAACATAAAGAAAATTACTGCATTTGCTTCTTCTATAGGTCTTTACTAAATCTTTATTATATATACTGTGTGTTGAGCTAGATAGAAATATGTAAAATAGCATAAATAGGGTAAGGATATATGTTTATAGATCACAATCCACAAAATCTTAGGACTGAAAGGAACATCTAGTCTAATTTCAAATTACAAGGAAGGAAACTTAGGACCAGAAAGGTAATGAAGGTCAAGGGAATGAGGTAAAAGGAATGAAATGGAGAATGTAGATTGAGAAAATGTAGGTGATGTAAAATATATTTTTTAATTTTAAAAATTAAAAAAAAAGAGAAAAATACCTTATTTTCATTGGTATGAATGCAGCATGTAAGATACAATCTACTCCTGCCAAAAAAAAGTTTTCAAAAACTCTATCTTTTTAAATGAACAAGGAGTCAAAATCCTTTAGAAGAAAGTCATCAAGCATCCCAAAAGTTGAAGAGTATCAACTAATTACCTCTGATCTGGTATTTGTATAAATAATATGTAAATAGTAAAAGGTAAAAAAGGTCTGCTATCCCTATCGTTAGCTTTGGTTTACTTCTATCACATAAGTCTAATATAGTAGTTCACAGATCACTTAACATACAATTAGAAAGTTAACAACTATTTCTATCTGAATAGATAAGTACACAGGACAGTTGCATACTAAAAATATATTGGTATCCTATCTTATTTGCTTTAGGAAACTCAAATCATTCTCCTTTCATTGTTGAAAAATAATACTTCCAATAAACTATCATAAAAATGAAAACAAAGAGTCTCATTCCACTTCAAAAGAATTCCAGTGGCTTAGGAGTGTACTAGATGCTTTACTATTTTCCTTACCTATTTAAAAGTAAACAACATTTCTGAATGAGAAATACAAAGTTGTGAAGAATAATACCAAACAACAAAATTCAACATTAAGGCAGTAATTTAGACTTAAAACATCTTAAAGGAACAAGAGTTGATATTACCTTCCACACCATTTTTGAGGAAATATGAGAAATAATTTTGCAACTGCTTTATTTTCTTTATGCAAAGTTATCTAATTAGAAGCTGTTCTTCCAAGGGACTCCTTGTACTGTGGCTTTTAATAAATATTTTAAAATAATTACATAGAAATAGATAATGAGAAGGCACTGACAGAATACAAACCAGATCTCCAAGTAATCGTTTGTGGACCTGAAATTAAGTCTAAAATCTAAACGACACAAACATACACACGTGTGTATAAATTACTAAGCTTGTCTGTATTTTACCTCACCTTTAGAGATTTGGCCAATGCAACATGGTTATCATAAACTAGGACGTCTGCTGTCAGATTGTGTAATTGACTAATACGATCTGCATCCCCTTCAAGAGTGCCATCTTCAAATAAGACCTTCCAGGATGGAAATGGAGGTTTTGTACCATCCCACACCTAAAATACAGGAAAAACAAAGTCCAAAGAAAATTTTACACGAATGTTTAAGCAAAAAAACTCACTTAATGGTTCTATGACATGTGGCTTATTAGAGCTTTCTAAAATATAACTCTGAATTACAGAAGTTGGGCACTGGCTGGAAGTAGGGGGTACAGTAAAGGGATTAATCATGGTTGAATTCTACAAGCTTTCACATTGTAAAAGAACAACGTACATTGTTCTAGGCACTGTATTAGGCCCTTGAGATAAAAGACAAAAACGGAGAAATCCCTCCCCCAAGGAGTGATGTTTTTACTGAAGGGATACAACATATATTTGATAAATACTAGATCATTTGAGAATGGAGGGAAGACCTAGGGAGATCGACATTGAGAACAGATTTTCAAAAAGATAGCACCTATATTGAGCTCAAAGAGTTAAGAATCCTAAGTGATGGGGGGAAAGATGAGTGTAATTCAGGCATAGGGGACAGCCCAAAAGGGAGCAGATATAGGAGGCAAAATGTCAAAATAATATGAGTTTGCTGAACAGCTAACAGTCCAGTAAATGTGAAATTTAGAATGAATGAAGAAGTCTATGAAATACGGCTGGTAAATTAGCTTAGAATGAGACAGTGAAGGAGTTTAAAAGCAAAGTTGATTTTTTTATAGGTGAATTAAATGGTTAAATATGTGTTTTAGAAAGATCATTTTGATAGTTGTATTTCTAGAATGTTGGGTCAAAATTAATGATCAGTGCAATAACCAACCAGGATTCCAGAAGACTAATGATGAGGCATCCTATAATCTCTTGGCAGAGAGGGGTGTCAAGAAAAAGAATGAAACATATATTTTTGGACATGTTCAATGCAGTAATTTGTTTTACTTGACTATGCACATTTATTGCAAAAATGTTTTTCTTTCTCTTTCATTTTTTTTCAAATAGAGGTGGAAAAGAAAATACTTGTTTAATTGAAAAGAAAAAAGAAAAGAAAGGAAGTACTGGTGTACCCCCTATGTATCAAAAGGTGATAACTCGTTGGGGGAGCGGGAGGTGAAGAAAGTGCTTTGTAATCTACCCTCCCCTCAACCCCCAGGAAGAATGCCAGCCTCTTGTACGCAAAGATGATTTCAATCCTGTCTCCATTTCTCCACTATTTTATGTGGGGTCTGGCACATAGTAAGTACTTAGTAAACGCTTACTGAATTGATTTCTGGATGTGATATTTAAAGAAGGCCACTAGTGAATATTTAGGTTAAAGGCTTCACGATCCTGCTATTTTAAATTTGTTAAAAATAACCAGGGATATTTAACCCAAAGAAAAGGGGGCATGCATGTGTGCCTATATGGATGTGTGTGTGTGTTTGTGTGTGTGAATATTAGATCACAGATTATAAGCTAGAAACTCTTCAATTTATATAAGAGATCAAGGTCTAGGGAAGTTAAAGGATTTGTTACACAGTTGGTAAAGGGCAAAGCCAGATTCAAACTTGGTACTCTGAGTTTGTTACTAAGGACAGAACTAAGAGGCAAAATGGAGGGTGGGTGGGCATAAGAACTGTACTTAAGGAGGAGAAGCATCTGTTAAGCTCCCATTATAAGCCACGCACTTTTCTAAGTGATTTATAAATATTGTCTCATTTGACTGTCAAAACAGGCCTGAGAGGTAGGTGCTATTAGGATCTTCATTTTATAGTTGAGAAAACTGAGGTAGAAAGCAGCTAAGTGATTTACCCAGGATCATACATTAGTTTCCGAGGCCAAGTTTGAACTCAGGTATTCCAGGCCCAATGCCCTATCCATTGTACCATCTAGCTGCCTATATTTATCTACTGTTAAAGACCTATTTTAATTATATGTCTTATTCCTCTCCCTCACCCCCATACCAGAATATAAAGTACTTTTAGAGGAAGGAACTACATCTTATTCAAAACTTGTCAAATCATCAATTTAGACTGGAAGGTACCTTTGAAGTAATCTAATCCGAGCCCTTCATTTTATAGATGAGCAAACTGAGGCCTAGAGAAATAAAGGATCTTGTCCAAGTTCACACAGGTAGTAGAGGATGGAGACAAAAACTGACGCTTGACTCAATGACTCCCTTTCTGTTATACCATGCTGCCTCCTCTTTCCTAGTGTTTTATACAAAGTACATATTTAACAAAACTCTTTCAAAATGAATCTGCTATATTTTCTCCCTTCATTTGGACAGATGGTGAGCATTTCACCAATTATCACATTAAGAATATAAAAATGTTATTTAAAGGCCAGGTATGAGACTCTGAAAGTAAGAAAATTTTCCTTAAATAAACATATATTAGTCAGGTGCAATTCTGACAAATATGATTTTGCTCAAGACCAGTCAATTTTCTTTCAATCAATAAACAACAAAATTTTACATCATTAGTTAAAATATCAGTCAAAGATGTAACTGAGAATAACACCACAATACCAACAAAGCACCACCAATCATAGTTATAAAAAGACAATTTTAGATATGAAGCATCTCTTAAAGGTCATGAAGCCATCAAAACCTTGGTTATAAATGATCATTTCAGACCATCAGTTAATAATGAGTTTAAAATGTAGGAAAAGGAGAAAACGACAGAATATATAAATTCAAGTTATTTCTATTTGTTGACTGATATTACTTAAATACATTTACTATTTTATTATAAAATTACTAGTCATTGAATGACCAGAAGTAATGTGGGATAGTGAATAAGAGAATTTCAAGCCCCAACTTTGACAAGTTTACTGGTCTTGTGACTCACTAACCTGTCAGTGCTCTAGGCAACTCTAAGCATATAAACCATAGAGAAGGTGCTGACTTGTATTGTTTAGATGTTTCCTCATCTGGTAGTTTCCTAAATCAGTGAAATCACAGGTCTAGTTCTATCAGTACCATTATAAAAACTTTATTATCAAAAGAAAAAAAAATCCTTAGGGACACAATATTCTGAGAAAAACTACTTTAAATCCATCAACATATTTATATTAATTCAAGTAATAAACAACAGTATTTTCACCTACACAGAAAGTGTTAGACTAATACTACAATGGCTAGGTCTTAACATCCATTCTACATGAATTTAGCTGAATTAAAACTTAATTTTTTTTAAAGTTCCTATAATTACTTCACATTAAAATGTAATTAAAAAAATAGTAAGCAGGTATATTTCACCAGAAACAAAATGAACTCTGAAAAATTAGACGCCTATCCTAAACTAATAATAACCTTAACTACTTATAACGTGACACCTACCTTTAGAAGAACTGAAGATCCATCTACTTCTGCTTTCCCTACAAGTTCACAAGTCAAGTCAAAAAATTGCATCGCCTTTACATCAGACAATTTTATTAATGCCCCAGAGGAGGAAATATGATTAGCTGCCCAAATACGCAATGCTTCTATTGTTTTCTGGTCATCTGTTGTGAAAGTATATATTTTACTTGAAGTACGAGGAATTACTGGAGTTCCCAAAGTTCCCTCAAATGTAAGAGATGAAAATCCAACGGTAGTAAGACCTTGAATTTCATTTTTATATTGCTGTATCTGAAAGGAGGAGGGAAAAACAGCTTAGTTGGACAGAGAATCATTTATGTAGAAATGATTTTAGAGATGAGGTTCTTTAGATGGTTTAAACAAATGAAAGATTATGAATAAAATAAAAACATCTTATGTTCATATAGGGCTTTAAGATTTTGAAAGCACCAATCCAATAAACATTTAAGCAACTACTAAGCACTGGAAATACAGTTAATAAAAAGACACACACACATACACAATTTAATTTGATTTATACAACAGCCCTAAGACACAGGTAACATAGGTTTTATTTCCCACTCTTATGATAAGGAAACTGACACTCAAAGACATTGCCTTGAACATAACCACAGAGCTAGCTAGAAGTGAGATTCAATACCACATCACTCCTAACTCCAAGTCCAGCACTCCTTCATTACAACATGGTATCTTTCATGATCATGCTTTGAATTAACCATACCCTTACATAGAAGTTGCCTTCCCCTCAATTATTAATCCTTTTACTTTCAGTGTTCAAATATAATAGTCCATGTTGTAGATCCTTCCTACTTCTAGCTGATAGTTTTCCACATGACATATTATGTTCCACTTCCCAATATTCTGCAATCCTTGTTCAGTTTTGTCTACCAGGAATTCCTAGTATGTGTACCCTAGTAAGTGGCCACCTTGAAATATTTAATTTTCTTTAGGTTTCTAGCACCAATAAATGAGATAAGTATATACACTAAGCCCAGGAGCTCCTAAAAGGGTGATGGGGGCCAGTATTATACATATGACCACTATATTATTTCAGCAGACAATGATAGCTACTTTGGTATTTCTCAGAAACAAAAGGTAAATCTGGCACAGAAAATATGCACTGAGCACTTGATTACTGATGCAAATTAGTAACTGAAGACTAACCTGAAGGTTAATTGTTGTTACAATCTTCTAAAAATCCCTTAAAATGTTCCATAATGTTTAATGCTGAAAAGAATTAATCTCAGTATTCAAAGGAGGACATCTAAACTACCAACTGCCAATATGAAAAAAAAATGCTTCAGATCACAAATAAGTAGAGAAACATAAAATAAAGCAACTCTAAGGTCCCACCTCATACCCATCAGAGTGACAAAGATAATAAAAAAGGAAAATAACAAATGTTAGAGGGGCTTTGGGAAAACAGTCATATTAATGCACTACTGATATTAACTACGATTGATCTAGCTATTCCAGAAAGAAATTTGGAACTATCCCTCTTCGACCCTGGAAAAACAAAATAAAAGACTACATTCTGCATACCCGCTGGCCCAATGATGCCTACACTAGATATAAACCCAATGAAACCAAAGAAAGAAGAAAAGGACTCTTATGAACAAAAATATGTTAAGTAGCTCTTTTTGTAATGGCACAGAACTGAAAAATAAGGGAGCAAAAGACAACATCAGTTGGTTAATGTCTAAACAAGCTCTAATACATAAACATAATGAAATACTATTGTATGATAAAAAAATAATGTTGTTGATTGTTTCAAAGAAGCCTGGAAATGTATGAATGGATGAATAGATGCATAGAGAAGTAAGCAAATCCAGAACAACTTATATAATAACAACACTGTAAAGACAAAGAAATTTTTAAAACTTAAGAACTATAATCAATGAAATGACTAAAAACAATTCCAAAAACAATGATGAAATATGCTACCCTCCTTCTGACAGAGAGGATGATGGATACAGGATATAGATCAGATATGTGAGAATGCTTTTTACTTGATTATATACATTTGTTACACAAGTTTTGTTTTTCTTTTCTTTCTTCAAGTGAGGTGGGAGATTGGAGAGAGAAAATAAAAGCTTATTAATAATAAGAAAAACACTCTATTTCAAGGTTAAACAAACAAAGATGGTACTCATTGATTAGGAGATGTTTGAAAGAATTGTGGCATATAGATTTATTTCACCACAAGAATATGATAAATATGAAGAATTCAGAGAAAGGAATAATAAAGATAACTTGTGAACAGATGCAGAACATAAGAAGAAATGGGTACAACATGTACAGTAACTACAACATAAAAAAAGTAAAGGCCCACTTAACTTAGATTAATTGGAATGATCAATGGTCCATGAAAAATAGATGATAAATTGCACTCTTTACAGAGAGGTAAGGAACTAAAGGCATAGAATAGTTCACCCATATACATTTGTGGTCAAAGGACCAACTCAAAGAACTTGTGAGGGATTCATCACAAGAACACTGGCCACCAAGAATTAGTTTTCTTCAGAAATAGCAATTCACTGACACAGTGTACTGAAGCAAAGAAGGTTTATGATTTGTTTGGGTGGAGGCAAAAATCCATACCAACAAAATCACAGATCCTTGGACTATGAAATTAAGCATGTCATAATTAAGACATGCAATGATAGTAGTGGTAACCTTTGTTGCAGTCCTGAAAAAGATCTATGAAATATGATTCTTCATATCAGAGAAAGGGGGAATGCTCTCTACCCCTTCTCAAAGTACCATTCGTGTGTGTGTGTTTGTGCGTGCGTGTGTGTGTGTGTACGCATCTCAAATTTGGCAAACCTCCCATGAGTAAGAAAGTTCTCTGATGCCAGGGACCATTTTATGTCTTGTCTGTGTATCCCCAACGCTTGGCATAGTGACCTGAACACAAGAGTGCTTAATAACATTGTGCCGGATTGGATTTCTCTGGACAGTATGTACACAGAAATGTATATAGAGTATGTATACAGAAATACATTTTAGAGTCACTTCATGCCTCTTTTTTTCTCTCGTTGCTAACCTGACTTTGGATATCTTTACGCCAGGTTTTACCTTTTTACTCTCCTGGCATCTTCTTAAACATGCAAAGTGAAATCTTTTTCAAAGCCATCATGCTTATACACATTGGCACAATACCATTACTCAATTTACTTTTAGAGTTCCTTAATATGAAACTACCTTTATTATCAGATTATATCTTACCCAAGGAAACCAGATTCATTCTTTCATAATTATATGCTTTGGCACAAATAATGGGAATTACCCCCCTTGACCAGCCACTAAGTATGGCTTTGAATTACTTTTGGCTATTTTGATTTATATGTGTGTGTGAATGAATGTGTGTGTATATATTTTTTCAATAATATTTCCCTTAATCCAACCATTCTGGAGAGCAATCTGGAACTATGCCCAAAGGGCTACAAAAATGTGCATACCCTTTGACCCAGCAATATTGCTTCTAGGACTGTATCCCAAAGAGATTGTAAAAATGGGAAAAGGTCTCACATGTCCAAAAATATTTATAGCAGCATTCTTTGTGATGGTCAAGAACTGGAAATTGAGAGGATGCCCATCAACTGGGGAATGGCTGAACAAGTTCTGGTATATGAATGTAATGGAATACTATTGTGCTATAAGAAATGATGAGTAGGAAGACTTCAGAGAGGCCTGGAAGGACTTATATGAACTGATGCTGAATGAAAAGAGCAGAAAGACTTTCAAGTGTCTTACTAGGATGATAGAGAAGAATGCCTGAGTTCAACTACTAAAGGGTATGTAGGAAGGCTCACTTCGTTCTGAGGTTTCAATGGCCTTGATGAAGAGATTTTACCCAAGCTTTGGGGTATCATGTAAATGACTTCATAAAAGCAATAGTGAGACAAATAATGGTGTTTACATGAGAGTGACAAGAGAAGATACTCTGGAGATGAAAGTAACTTGAACCAGGACTTGTGGCAATTAATGACAGTCAAGTCTAGGCAATGGTTCTTTTCTCTCCTCTGCTTTCCCTGAGAACAGTTCTAGAAAAATTTCTTGTTGTTGTTCAATTGTTGTGTCATATCTGACTCTACCCTCCATGGGGCTTTCTTGGCAAAGATACTAGAGTGGTGAGACAAATGAAAAACCCAAGAACCAGAGTTTCTGGGTAATTAACTATCAATTTATTAGACTAGCTGATAATAAATTGACAGTCAATGGTTTCTCTCAGTAACCAAAGAAACTTAATGGAGACACTGAATGCCTTGAATATTTTTTTTTGAAAGGGAATGATGCCCTGTCAGAAGAAATCAACCCTGTCTGGTGAATAATTAATGAGACTGTGGGCATATTAATAAGGAGGTGGGCTAAAAGTCATTAGCTCTTCCTGCAGAGAACTTGGCTTGATCATGAGACTCAGCCACCTCCAACAATCTGGACAAACCAATCTGGTTGGTCTTCTCTTTCATGAGCTAGGTTATTCCAATAGAGGGTTACAATGCAAGGCCCTAATGCTTTGGGGCTGGAATTCACCTAGGTTAGATTCTATTTATATCATAAACAGAAGTAAGGTCTCCTAGTTGGGTGGGGTCCCACTCAAGATAGAAGAGCAAGCTCACCAAGGATTTGGACAATCTCATCTATCAGTCACGCCCTTCAGAGACTGATTGAATGGACTGCAGGGGCTAGTCCCTGAATGAGGAAATAAAACAGAAAAAAGCCTTAATCCTAATTTCATAATTGGTTGTTAATATAAAAGAAAATAATCATTTCTCTCAGTGATTTGCTATTTCCCTCTCCAGTGGATTAAGGCAAACAGAGGTTAAATTACTTGTCCAAGGTCACACAGCTGGTAGGTGTCTGAGGAATGATTTGAACTCAGGTTTTCCTGACTCCAGGTCCAGAGCTCTATCCCCTGAGTCATCTAGCTACCCTGGGAAAAATTTCTACCTGGAGTTTAATCTTTAATCTTTATCTTAAGTATTGTCCTTTACCCCAAGTCTCTAAGACCATTGAGAGGAATATAGGAGAGAAAGGAGTGAGTTTTGCATCCTTCTAAAACTTGTTTGAATGTCCATGTGCATTTCTATATTACTTGATATAGCTAATGAACTATAACACAGGCATTAGCTGTGATTTAGCCTATGCCTGTAAGTGCTTGATTTAAGACATAGAGGGAGGCTAGATCATGGGAGAAAATGTTTCCCCTGTTTAGACCAGGGTAAGGGACAAGCCAATTACAAAAACAGTTTCAGTAATTTTGCTAATTATTGAGCATATTCTAGAGTGTATCCCCTAATCTGCCTTTAAACAAAAAGAAAAAATTGAGATGAGGCAATATAAGAGAGGAGTGGCTATTAGGATGATTGGCACTGAACGCATTTGAGTGACACTGTGCATCACACACTCACACCATACAAAACCATAATAGATAAAACAAGAAAAAAAGTAAAGAGTGAGAAAGAAAGTCCAAGACAAATAGAAAACTTTACGGGGTCAAGTGTGTAGAATACTGCCTTAAAGAGCAACTGAACCAAACAGAATTTGGTTCTATATCTGGCTCTGCTTATGTTATAATTTTAGTTAACTAATTTACCCTCCCTAACTTATTTTTTTTCATTATTAAATGAGTATATTACCAGTTGATCAGCTCACTGACTTAAAGCACAAGGTAAATGTCAATTATTTTAGTACTGTTACAATCAATAATAATTCATTTCTATGATGACATTTTTCTAAGTAGCTTAAAAACCAGGGTGATTCTAATCTATTCAAAAAAACAAAAGTTAGATAAGAACTAGAAAAGCTTTTGGGGATACAAAAATGAAATGCCATTTACCAGAGAATTTGCCACAAGGCAATTCATTACTTAGTTTGTCTTTTTCTCAGCCCTCTGCCACCTTGAGTGGATTCTGAAATTACTGAAAAATCTTTTAATCTATTTATATAAATAGAAAAATCTATTTATCTAAATCTATTTATCCTCTTTTTTTTGTGAGGATTCTAGGACACTACACTCTCCCAGAGCTACCTCCCTAATCTTTCAATATCTATTTCCTTCACTAGTTTATAGAATGTCACATCAGGCACTGGAGTATCCCATTTACAACACTGGACCTATATTAACAAGGAGTCATCTGAGACTTTGTTATAATAGAAAGTAATGAATTCACTGACAGAATTTAGGAAAAGTATAGAGAAAGAAGAAAAGTGGAGAACACAGCTTCATGGAGTAGACAAATGGCCAATGATAAAGCAAAGGAGCCTGGGAAGAATAGATCGGGAAGGCAAAAGAAAGAAAAGAGAGTGGTGTCATGAAAAAACAAAAGGAAGAGAATAACTCAGAATGACAGGGTGGTCAGCTGTGCATCAAATACTGTAGAGATGTCAAGTATGAAAGCTTAGAAAAGGCCACTGGATTTGGCAATTAAGAGATCATTAGTAACTCTGGAGAAAGTACTTTTATCTTCTGCTACTTAGCTTAAAACTCAGAAAAAAAAATTCTCAAGGCAAATTTTTAGTCAATAAAACAAGGATGGACTAGGAGATAACTAAAACCATTTTAACTTCAAATCTTATGATTACTCTTTATTTTTAAATAAATGGTTATTTAACTATTTCTACTCTCATTGACAGGACCTTAGTACCAACCCTCATTACTATGTGCTAAGAAGAGTACAACACTACCTTCTTACCTAATCTTACTGCCCACAATTTCTATTCTCTACAATGGAAAATAATATCCTTTCTCCAAAGATAAGAGTATCTAAAT
The DNA here is from genome assembly GCF_028372415.1 of Notamacropus eugenii. Lineage (NCBI taxonomy): Eukaryota > Metazoa > Chordata > Mammalia > Diprotodontia > Macropodidae > Notamacropus > Notamacropus eugenii. The sequence goes on along the minus strand of NC_092874.1, from coordinate 125,978,541 downwards.
CCTCTGCCCAAAACTCTCCCAGGATATCCTTATTATTTACCAAAATCCAGAATAAACTCCTTAGCATTCAAAGTCTCTTGAAATCTGTTGTAAGCCTGCATTTCTAGTCTTACGTTTAATTACTCAGCTACATTGCCTTATTTCATATTCTAAAGAGACATACAGTACAACTAGACTACTTGCTAATAATTGTACTCCAGAAATATCTCCTGTTGCTCAGATCTGAGCCTTTGTTTACACCATTTCCCCCGGAATGCCTTTCTCCTTTTGTCTGGTGACACCAGAAACTCATCCTTCAAGTCCCAAATCAAATGTTAACACTCTAGTGAATAAGTCATTCAGGAATGACATCTTCCACCCAAGACCTCAAAGAGCACTGTGTACTTGTATTCTACATTTGTATTACAGTTTAACTTAAAATTACTTTTGTCTTTTATATTTTTATGAACCGTTGAGCAGACTTGAAAGAAATGTTTATGAAAGAGATTATTATGTTGTGAGTTCCTTGAAAGCAGTGAAAACTTTCCACCTAAACAAAATTACAGTACTTGTAGTAAACCAAACCTCTGGTCATTCTTTGACCCTTCTCAACAAGTTTAGCATCTGATTTAGCATCTTCTTTCTCCTTCTGAATTCCTGTTCTTAACTGGGCAGGAGTTGAGAGAAGCACTTAAAGTAAAAGGGCACCTTAATATTCAAGTAGATGTTTTCTTAAACTTCCTAAACTCCCATTTCCTCAAACTCCTTAAGTGTTATGGCCTCTTCTTTTGCTCTTATCTTACACCCACAGAGGGACAGTTACATCCTTAGTCACCACTATCCACAAGTTTCCACTATGACTCTCTCTTATAATTCTACCTCTACTTATATTTCATCCTTCCCATACCTCTGATCTTTCTAACCCTCAATACCTTCTCAGACATTAACCTTGCTCTGACTTCACTTTCTACTGTATCCAAACTCAACCTGTTAGCTAGATTTCAACTCTATAACTTTCCTTTTAACTTTATACCTTCCTCTGCTCTTGAATCACTTATCCCTTTGCCATATCACTGCTTGTCTCTAGCTAAACCTTAGCCCTAGATTAATCCCACCACACTTTGTACAGACAGATAGATGTATTTATTAAGTTTATGCTATATATATTTTACAGATACTTATCTCCTTCATTAGATTCTAAGTTGTGAATGATTGTTTCATCCTTTTATATGCATCCTCAGTATGTAGCACAGTTTGTGGCACACTGCAGCAATACTTGTTGAGAGATAGATGCTATTTCTTTAATATTTCTTCTACCTCGTTTATTACAGCTTTCAGTTCATACTGAAGCATATAATTAGCATTTACTGGGTTTGGCAAACAATAGTCAAATATCTGTAATAGTTATTATGCATTATGAAGTAAAAATTGTACCTTGAGTCTATGAAAACGAACAATGTCTCCAATTTTGTAGATTACTGGAAGTGTATCAAGATTTACACTAAAAAGCAGACAGGTTAACTTGGTATTGGACTGGTCCATAATACTTACAACTGAGCAATAATCTGAAAAATATAAATTTACAAAATTAATACAATTTGACTTTTGTTGTCATAAAAAACTTTTAAAATAAAAAGTGCATAAACCCAAAGACCCCAGACTTTGGGATAAGAACTATTTAACAAAAACTGCTGGGAAAACTGGAAAACAAAAGTGCACAAACTGGGTATAGAACAACCTCTCACACCATATATGAAGATAAGGTCAAAATATGTATACGATTTAGACATACAGAGTGACACCATAAGTGAATTAGAAGAGCATGGAATAGTTCAACTTTCAGATCCATGGAGAAGAAACTATGACCAAACAAGAGATACAGAACATTGTGAAACGTAAACAAGCTAATTTTGATTATTTTAAATAAAAAAGCTTTTGCACAAACAACATCAATGAAATCAACATTAAAAAGAAAGCAGAAATCTGGCAAGCAACATTTACACTAAGTGTCTGATAAAGAGCTCATTTCTCATATATAGAAAACTGAGTCAAATTTACAAAAATATAAGTCATTTACCAACTGATAAATGGTCAAAGGATAATGAACAGGCAGTTTTCAGATGAAGAAAGCAAAGATATCCATAGGCATATGAAGAAGAGCTCTAAATCATTTTTGGTTAGAGAAATGCAAATTAAAACAACTCTGAGGTACCACCTCACACCAATCATATTGGCTAATGTGACAAAAAAGGACAATGACATGTTGGAGAGGACGTGGGAAAATTGGGGCACTAATGTGCTATTGGTGGAGTTGTGAACTGATCCAACCATTCTGGAGAGCAATTTATAACTAGGCCCAAAGGGCAACCAAACTGTGCATACCCTCTGAGATTCAACAATATCACTAGTAGAGGTCTGCATCCCAAAGAGATCATAAAAAAAAGGAAAAGGACCTGCATGTGTAAAAATATTTATAGCAGCCATTTCGTGGTGGCAAAATATTGGAAATTGAGGGGAGATACATCAATTGGGGACTGGCTGGACAAGCTGTGGCAGATTAATGTAATGGGATACCATAAAATAAGAAATGATGAACAGGCAGATTTCAGAAAAAACCTGGAAAAACCTGTATGAACTTATGCAAACTGAAATGAGCAGAATCAGGAAAACATTGTACACAGTATTGGCAACACTGTGTGAGGATCAACTATGACTCAGCTCTTCTCAGCAACACGATCCAAGACAAGTACAAAGGACATGGAGGAAAATGCTATCCACATCCTGATAAAGAACTAATGGACTCCGAAGACATATCTCAAAGCATACTTTTTTCACTTACTTTATTCTTTTTCATGTTTTTTTTTCTTTTTGATCTGTTTTTTCTTTCACAACCGTGACTAATATGGAAATGTTTTACATGATAACACATGTATAATCTATATCAAACTGCCTACCATCTTAGGAAGGGGGAAAGGAGGGAAGGAAGGAAAAAAATTGTAACTCAAAATCTTGTAAAAACGAATGCTAAAAATTGTTTTGACATGTAATTGGGGAAAAATAAAATATTAAGAAAATTAAAAGTGCTATCACTCAATTAGCAATTACTACTCACCTACTGTATCTAAGCACTGTACCAGTTCCCTAGGATACAAACACAAAACGAAATAGTCTCTGTCCTCATGAAGCTTACATGTTATCAGGAAGAAAACATAAGATTATCTTTAGTAAAAATTAAAATGTTTCAATAAGTGAACAAATATCTATTAAGTTCCTGTATGTGCCAGGAACTGTTAGCTATAAAGAATAAATCAATTCCCTCTCTCAAGGAGCTTACATTCTAAGATTTGAAAGTAATTTGTGAGATATTTGGAATTAAAAGAAATACAATGATGCCACATACTTCTGCATAATATGTAAGCCGTGAGGAAGGAGACTCCATCACATTCTGGTTCCCCCTTTTAAAACAAGGACATTTTTAATTAGCCTCAGGTGAAGAGTTTTCATATAGAGTAGACACTAATAAACAGCTGTTGAAAGAATGACGACAGTAACAAAGTCCATAGACATTAAAGCTAATTAATTAAGGAGGCTCTTGTACCTCTTGTAGAGTGACTCATTTTGACTCTTTTTTGGACTGTCCTCCCTTAGAAATATTACTTGACTCAGCCTGCTCATGTAAGCATTCCATTAGTAATTAGAGCCACACATGAAACTAGCTTTTTACCTTGAATATAACTAGTGGTATGACATATATAATACTTGCTTAATTTTGTAAATATCTCAGTTGAACTTTAAGAATAATTCTATTTCTTCTTTACTGATATTTTCCTTTTTCTACCTAGGTTATGCACATACCGTTGTTTCTGCAAGACAATTTTCTGTCTCACCAGGAAGTGATTCATTAATATTTTATTTAGTAAGCCATTTCTCTTGTCTTAATTCCCTTCGACTTTCCTCTTTCTTTTTTACTTTCTCAAATATTTTTGAAAAATCTCCCCTTAGTTATACTTCAATATTTTAATTCAGATCATAACCTATCCATGCCTTTTCATCTTCTGTAAATCATGTCCATATTTTTTTCATAGGTTTTCCATTGGGAATCTATACAACATGCTGGAAGCCTTCTCTTACTTCACAGAGTCAAAAACATCAATTAATTAGACAATGAATAAAAATCAACATATTTGCAATATCAGCAAATATGTAGATGTCTGTAAATGGTCTATAAACTTATATGTATTCCTAGCACCCTTTGCTCCCTTTCTGAAGAAATGGGGGGGGGAGGAGTGAGGGGGCAAAATAAATTTGCAAATGTCATTTAAAATTTTTTATTGCTACAAAAATTACATAAATGGTCACCCTTCTCTATTGAAAAGAGGAACATTATAGGAGTTTAAACTTTTTCACCATGGTATCACTAGGCTCTTTTTCCATATGAGAAAGTAGAGCCTTTGGGAGATATGCCCAGCCAAGGAGGTATGATAAAACTTAAGGACTAAAATGAGTATCTGATCTTAAGTGAGGTGATTGCTTAACTAAGAAACTCAATAAAGTCTCTTTCTTCCAAATATAAAACCACAGTCATGGCTAATGTATAACTTATTAAATGTTTTACAAAAAAGTGAAGCATGAAGTTTCTCTGTGTTTTGGGCTCTTTTTGGAGAAACAATTTATAGGTGACATTACCTCATGATGAATTTTTTTCAAGAGATCTGTAACTAAGCTTCCCTTTGTGAGTTCAAGAGGAACTTTGATTATAAGCTAATTATTATATAACAAAAAATATTATAAAAAGTATAGTGACACCGGGTTTGGTTTGGGGTACTTCTGGAAAGGCCGACATTACAAGCACTGCAGTGGAATAACATGTATGCTGTTAAGAATATTGGCTCTAGTCAGAGGACCTAGAATCAAATTACATTTCTCATACTGACTATCTACATGTCCTTGGATTAGTTTCCTCAGCTTCAAAATGAGTAGATTGGATGAGATGGCCTCTAAGATGCCTCCTAGATCTCAAATGATCCTATACTGAGAGAAGAAAATGCAATCTGTATTTTTTTAAATAAAAAAGCATATATGAATAAAGTAATATTTTTATGCTTTATTAGTTAGCAGACTTGGAAATATTTTTCAAAATTCAACTTATATTATGTATTTTGTATTTGATTACTTTTCATAGGAAAATAGTTTTCTTCACTAGCTTGTCTCATAAATTATACTGGAATTTGGGGACTAATTTTAGCTATGAAGTTTGCTCATTTATCACTAATAACTGTTGGATATCTCTAGACTTTCTTTAGGTCCTATACCTATTAGAAATTTGACATGTTTTGCATAGATTGAGGCTAAAAGTATAATTTGTGTCTGCATAGGTTAACATCAGCATTTCTTAACCCACCCCCAAACATAGCCAGTCTGACATGATCAGAATAATATTTATCAAGGAGCTTTCAAGATCAAGGTCTTTCCTATGATACAGAAGTCTAGCCATTCTGGAAAATGGCACATACCTACATAAGCAGAACAATAAAAGTGTCTGATTTTAATTATATCTTCAATCTCTCCCTACTATCTATTTGCTGCTTTCCTTCTGCCTAAAAATACGTCTATGTCTTCCCCTTACTTAAAAAACTCTCACTTGATCTGACTATTCTCTTAGCTATCATCCTTTATCTTTCCTCCCTTTAATGGCTAACCTCCTTGAAAAAGCCATCTATAATCAGTGTCCCCACTTTTCTACTCACTCTCCTAAGTCCTTCCCAGTCTGAATTCAGACTTCATCAAAACTGCTCCCTCCAGTGACCCCTTAATTTGACAAATCTAATGGCCTTTCCCCATCCCATCCTTCTTGACCTTTCTGCAGCATTTAACATTACTGACCACCTCTCTAACTTCCCTAGGTTTTCATGACACTGCTCTCTCCTAGTTCTCCTCCTAGTTCTCTGACCACTCCCTAGCCTCCTTTGCTGGATTTTCATCAATGTCATGCCCACTAACAACAGATATCCCCCCAAAAGCCTATCTTAGGTTCTCCTTTACTCTATATCCTTTCATTTGGTGAACTCATCAACTTTCCAGTCATTCAGTGTTACAACCTAGGAGATATCTTCAGTTCTGCACTCTCCCTCATCTCTTATAACCAATTAGTGGCCAAGCCCTTTAGATTTTTATGTCATAACATTTTTCTCATCTTCCCTCTTTCTCTCCACCCACACAGCTACTACTCTATTCCAAGTACCCATCACACCTCATGACTAGATCACTTTGAAGGCCTCTTGGTTTCCCTGCTTCCTATTTTCTCTAACATTCTCCAACAGAGACACTAAACAATCCTTCGTGCTTTTAGCACAGGTCTGACCACAGCTCAAGAATATTCAGTATCATCTTACTCTCCCTAAGGTAAAATATAAATTTCAATTTGGCATTTGATACTCCTTACAATGCCTTTCTAGACCTATTTCATCTCATTCTTCTTATTAATATTCTGTTTCGGATCAAGTGGCCTGCTTTCTGTTCCTAGAATTTAATATTCTCTCTCCTGCTTGCCTAGCCTTCCCTGGAATATGTGTCTTCCTCACTTCACCATTCAGAATCCTTATTATTATAAATTATGCATATACATATATAAATCATTATCATTATTATTATTATAAATTACTTCATTTTAATGGACTACTTGATGGTCCAGCCAAACTGCTCTTTTTCTAGAAAAGCTAGTGGAACCATAAGAAGACCTTTAAAAGATTCACATAATCTGATTTCCAACCATGCACTGGATCATATTAGTTTTGTTAGGGACATAGAAAGTTGTAGCCTTTACATATAATTTTTACAGGACTGACTGTATTCAGTATACAACACTAATTCCAAACCCTAATTACATTATACTAACTTGCCTAAACAGGTTAGGCAAAGCATATAATTTTAACTAGTTCTTAATAATGTAAGAATAATACTGTCTTGCTAGATTATTAGCTCAGTGAAGACAGGACTTTCTGACTCCTTAGCACTGAACACCATGAATACAGCAGACACTTCATAAATGGTTCTTCAATGAATTGTCTCAGCAGTCGTATGAAGAAACAAAAATTTAGCAGCAATCAGACATCTTCCCTAATTTTTTCATAAGGGAAAAAAAAGCAGTTATTTTTCTTAAAGAAAACATATAATTCCTGTGGAAGATGAATGTGAGTTCCCAAACTTACCTGTGTTTCTTCTACTTTTTTTACTAGATAGGAAAACAAGCGAGAGTTTATTTTAATTGAGACTACTTGCTCTCCTCTAATAACTATTTCTCATTAAAACCTGGCCTCCAGCTATTCATGCTTGCTCAACTATGAGAGCTAAGTTCCTGATCTGAGCTTTCCCCAAGCCTTTTTCTGATATAAACTACAGTAAAATCTCAGTTTTGTTATATATGATCCTACCTGGTATTTCTTCTATTGTCTAGGTCACAGGTGTTTTAACTTTTCAGGATTCAGGGTCTCAGAGAATCTCTATAGCCACAGCTTTGGCAATAGAAAGCTGCAAGCTATTTTGGCTCTCAAAAGCTGAGAAGCAAGAGGACTTCTGCACTTATTCTATCTTTCTGGGATTCTGATCATTTCCCTGAAGGTACCAAGTCCTGAATTAGATGCTTACTTTAACCTTAATCCTCTGATAAAAATGAAATAAAATTAAAAAAAAAATTAATATATTAAAGAACAATGTTGGATGCAGTGATTCTGACATCTCTAATCCTTCAACTTGTTCTTCCAAGTTAGAACAGAAAAAAAAAGGAAAATTCCACAAGGCCTTAGTTTTCCTTCAAACTGGCCTAACTCAAAGGTATTTTCTTGCAAACAAGTTTTTCTCTCTAAACAGACAGCTGCTTTTATATGGTGCCAGCAAATGTCAGTACTATTCCATTCTTATTTTCAACAGGTAATATACATTTGACAGTACTTTCTTTAAACACTACATTTTCACCAAGATTCTAACCTCATTTTACTGAATATCTCTGCTTTTTTCTGTTCTATTTTGTTTTCTTTTCAGGAGTCAAATCTCTTTCAAACAGTTTTAAACTTTATACCACAAGTTTTTAAGTAGTACAATTTTATTCAAATTATTTTCTGAAGTGTGAAAAATTCATTTATACAGGGAAAATGGGACTAACCACTGAAACCATTATCTTATCACCATTTAATTTGATATTGAAATCAAGAAGCACAAAGCCTTTTAACAGAAAGAAAATCAGAAACTGAGGATAGAAAAGTATAATTCCAAAACATCTTATTTATTCAAGTTAAGTATTAAAATGAGATTGAACAATACTTGACACAGCAAAGTTCTTTTATTGTGGCACTTTGCCAATAAGATAGCTCCAAAAAAGCTGATATTTCTGATACCTTCTTGTGACCTGTGTCCTTAATTGGTTAGGTAACAGAGTGGAGAGAGTGAAGTACTTGGACATTTATTAGCAGTGTGGGTGTGCATGTCACTCAGCCTTATCTATAAAATGAGGATAATAACAGGACCTTAATTTATAATGTTGCTGTGAGAATCAAATGATATAATATATGAAATCCTAAAGTGCCATGTAAATGTTAGATATTATGCTATTATTATCAGATATGGGTTTTAAAAGTTAAAATACATGAAGCTTTTAACACATATAACATTTGCATATTTGGTAAACTGACACCCAACATTGTATGCTAAGAGCCTAGGTTACTAACTTGGCTTCCAAAAGAACAAATAATTTAAAACTTTTTAAAGCACAAAGCACACGCCTGTACTCTTTCTACTGGGGGGAAAAGCCAAAAAAAAAAAAAGGCAATTATTAGTCAATAATTATCATCTTTAGAAGGAAAGCAAAATTCTCAAAAAAATTTAAATAAACCCAAAAGTCTACGTATGAATTTGTATGTTTCTCACTAATCTCTAACTACTATCAATCAGTACTAAATTTGGTCCTAATCATGCCCCCCCCCCAACTGAGCAGAAATAACTATTCAAGGAATTATAAATTCTTTCTTATAATGCCAGTTTGGGGTTTTACCCAGCTGAGTTTGTCTCAAAACTCCTTGGAGATGGTTTTTCAGTGAGCTTTTGTTCTCTTCTTAGCTAACCATCTTTAAGCAAATAAGAAGGATACTCTTATTCATACTTGCTAGTACTACTTGCCAGCCTGCCAGCCTTTAACACTTCTGTTACTGAAGGTTGCACTTTTGCTTATCTTCTAAAAAAGCTGAAAAAGATCATGAGTAACAGCATGCCACTGATTGGAATAAAAACATTAGGATAGTCATTTTCCAATCAGTAAGTTCTTAGCTAGCCTTTAAGGTTATCTTTTCTATTTGAGGACATGTTGGTCCCTCTTGCCCTTCTCCCTGATGATACCATCAAAGGATTCAGAGCTAGATGGGACCTTGGATATAATCTAGTCCAAACCCTTCACTGTAGATAAGGGAATATGGCTTCAGATGAAAGGGTTTTAGCAAGCTTAGAAGAATGGTAAACTGCAGTACTAGGATTCTAACTCTAAATCTGGCGGTCTGGCACACAACCAAACTAGATAATGTACAAAGGAAATTATATGTTATAGATACAAAATGTATAGAAACTGCAAATCTTGAAGTAAACAAATATAACCTCTTATAAACATGCTTATATAATCAATCCTCTCCTGGCTTACTGAGGTAGCAGTAAGTCCAGGTCAGCAGGAACTAGAAAAGAGGGTACAAGTAGATATAACTACATCTCTTGGTTCAGTAAATACTGAGACCAGGACATTCTTTCCATCCACACAGACAGGTCCTACTAACATGCTTTAAATAGGTATATTCTGATGAGTAGATTAAACATAGTTCCAAGATCTTGTTTAAATGACCACTTACTGCTGCTATTGCTGTTGACTTTACTAATCCTGGCCCCTCTTTTCAGATAAATAGTACAAAGTTAAACCTTCATCTCAGGTCACATCATCATAAATTTGAAGAGAATTTTCTAATGTACTTAATTGAAAAGTGAAGTATAAGTTTTAGACAGTATCAGTGAAGGTCAAAATAATAAATTACAACTATGATCTTGAATTTTTTTATTCCAAAAGTAAATTTCCACAATTACATATGTGTGTGTATTCATTTTCTATTGTAAAATATATATTTTTTCATGATTCTATCCATTGGTATTTCCCTACACAACACACAGTGAATCTACAAGAAAATGATACAACACAAAACCAAGGCCAATAACATGCATTGACAGAGACGGTAATACAATTTTTAGGCACATAACTTTTTAAGTTTGTAATTTGGCTGTCATTAAAATTACACTAGAAAAAATCTCTTAAACTGGCTACCTTAACATTCTTCTCATCAGAATACTACTCCCTTTTCAGAGGGGATTTCAGCAACATATACACATTTATTTTGTCTTTCTTCCAGTCACAGGTTTAATACCTTTTTAGTTCTTCACTAAAATTCACCAACTGTAACTAACAAGAAAGGCCATTGCTTCTTTACTGGGTAGAATCTAACTTAGGGAGCAATCCTCCATAAGGCCCAAAGGCGATAATGGAGAAGTTCATAATTTGGTATATTTCTAGCTGGAGAAACCTAAAGTCCATGTATTTCTCCTCCTCACTTTACAGATGAAATTACTGAAGCCCAGAGATGTAAATGACACACTGAGCTCAGGTTCTCTAAATCCAAATCCACTCTTCTTTCTATTGTACCATGTTACTCTCAGCATTAAGAACTGAATAAGGAGTTAAACTATGGGAAAATCTTTCCAATCTGAGGTTCAAAACAAATAGCAGCACATTTTCTCTCCCTAATAGCCCTCTTCCCCACCACAATCTGTCTGTTTTTGTCCTAAGGAAACAAGCAGCAGACTGGCAGCTCTCTTCTCATGAAGGCTTAGTTTGCCAGTACCCTAGAGTGGCTATGTCCCACCATTACAAAGAAAGATTCCATCTAAAGAGTTCAGTACCCAATGTCTAATCTGCACAGGGTAAAGGGCAATATCTCCTCTAGGGAGATACCAAGCACACCTACGTAATCCCCGAAAATTTTTGCACAAAACTTGTTTCTTTTGCTTTTCTTGATTCAACAGTGTTGTTTTAAAAGAGACAGACTCTAACAAAAGAATTGCATTTAGACAAATAACTATTTGCAAATAAAATCTCCACTCTCATCCCTGTTCTGATCAGTACTACCCCTCAACTTTACTCAAACCTGGTTTGACATCTTTCTAGTAAATTAAACTATGCTACCTGAAACTCCCAACTTTATTCACAATTCACTACATCTTTCAACTTTTCAACCAATATCCCCTCCCCACCTACTTGCTTTAACTGAAAAGTAGATTTCCTCTGAGGACACTGCATCTCTTGGAACCCTCTTAACTGGAGGCAAGTCCTTCTTCCATCTATCTCTCAGCTTCCTTATAGGACTGACAGATGAAACTAGCACACTCTTTGAAGTTATGTTTGGCTCTTTTATGTTAACCTCTCACATCTCAATGCTTATCAAGTCTGTCTATTCTTCCTGTGAAGTTATTGCTTGCATACATTTTTTCCTATCACTACCCAATTGCCAACACTTTAACAAACACCATCATTACCAGATGTCTAGGCTGTTACAATGGCCTAATAGAATGTTGTCCTTCTTCAACTGTCTCTCCTTCATACAAATGACAGAATATGATGTTATATATAATGTCATATATATTATGTAATATATAACACCATAGAATAGCAAAATCTTAATAAACATATGCTGACTTGACAATATTCAATTCAAATTAATAAAATTTTAAATAGCATAACAGCACACATGAATTTCATTTAAAATCAAACTTTTCATAATACAAAATAAATACTGCACTGCCTTTCATTGCCACATCACACCATTCTATTATTTCCTGCTGCAAAAGATGTTGATCTTTCATGGACTTTGCAATGTTAGGGGATAAAGTGAATAAGGAAGAGACAGAAGAGGGCCAGTGATGTAACTGCACCATGTTCCTAGTTACACAATGATGGGATTATAATTTAATTAGTCACTGCTCAACAAGGTAGGGGAAACAGCATATGGGAAAATAAGAGAAACAGAAAACACTGCAATGTGGGGAAGGTGAGAGAAAAAAAGAGGAAAGAATACCACTAAAACTTACTCATGGGAAGGGAAGTTTATGTTTTGAGTAGGAGACCAATGCAATGGTGAAGATCAATGCAATGATGAATGCAAAAGTGAAGATCTTTCCCATTCATTAATAGGCACGTGTGACCTGCCTGGGTCAGAAAGAAGTTGGACTCACATGGACCCTCTGGTGGGAGGAGTTTATTGAATAGGTGGAACAGGAAAGGTGGGATGGGAAGAGGTGGTGCTACAGCAGTCAGAACTGCGGGAGAAAGAGGAGGCAGACAGCTAGGCTCCTGAGTGTTTGTTTATGGGAAGGCCCGAGCATGGGGAAGACTTGAGGATGGTGTTGTCCTCTGCATTGTTACTGTGTATAGATTTTTGTTACTGGATGGATTTGGCTTTCTGGTACCTGAATTAATATTCTGGCTCTCTCTTCCATGTGTAAAGTCTGTTGTATTTCACAATTCAGAACTGCGCCTGCATATTCATAGCCACCACAGGCGCTGTGAATATCGTATTGGTGCTACAACCAATAACGTCTTTTTGCACATTATGTAATCACCTTCTTGAGAAAAGGGGTTACCTCTTTGGATAGCACTCCACCTTCAGGGAGGATGTATGAATACTCAAGAGCAGGGAGAACCCCAAGTAGCTGAGGAACACAGAACTAGAAATAGAATAACATAGCCTTAGATAGAGAGATTGAATTTGATAAAGGCTGGTTGGACCAGCCCTCACAATTAGGAACATAGAACGGATTCCGACACACACAACACTGCTTCTCTCTGACACTGCTCCCTTCATGAACCGATATGTGATACAGTGTGGAGGGAAGAGGGTAGACTTGCTCTAGTAAGCTTATAAAAGGAAATAATACTAAAATTAAGAAAAAGGAGTAAAAACTTGGTACTTAACAAGCTTTACCCCCTTACAGGGCACAGAGAGAAGAAAAAAGGCCATAAATTAGAAAACAAACATTCAGAACAAATGAGAAAGAGAAATAATAAGAAATAAAAATCTTGGAGAAGATTGCAGTTAAAGAAAGTTGCATAAAAGATTGCAGGGGAGCAAGGATGGAATAACCTAGCAAAAAAGTAAGCATAAGCAAAACTAATTGCAAAAATAAAGCACTGTATTAAAAAGGGATAAAAATTAATTCAAAGGAAATAAATGAATAAAAACAAAAACCTAATAATCACTGCCTTCTCATCTTGTAATATCCCTCCACAAGGACCACCCCCCTTCTGCTGTTTGTTAATGAGTTCATCCTGGGACTTCCATTGTGCCATGCACCATCTTCTTTCTTACTTACTTCTCCCCCCTTTCAGTGCTCTTTTGTTTGTCTTCCCTCATTGGAACGAGACAGGGATTGTTTAATTTTGCTTGTATTTGTATCCTTGGTGCCTGGCACAAAATAAGTGCGTAATAAATGCTTATATCCTTCCTTGCATTTTCAATACATTGATGAACGTGTTTAGTAATATTGTATAAAGACTATTTTCACTGCATCTCACAAGCCTGCTCTTCTATCTCACTGTGATCATTTTGCCTGAAAAAATTTTTTGTACAACTTATTTTTGAACTGCTTAATTCACATTCTATATTATTGAGTTTCCATTTTAAGTCTGAATCCTTGATTCCTTTTATTGATTATAGTTTTATTGGAATGATTTTAAAAATTATATTTAAAATTTCTGCTTCTCTGAATTTATGAGGTATTCATAAGTAAAGCTGTCTCTCCTACTCAAAAGGTTTTCAGTGCCCTCTCCCTGTCCCCCATAAAACCACATGGCAACATACAACCATTTCATCCTGGCATTTAAAGCTTACTAATATCTGGCTCTAAACCACCCCTTTCTATCATATTTCCTACCCCTGCTCTTTATGTTTTGGGTTTCAGGTAATGTAACTACTGACTGTTACCATTCTCATCATGTTTTCTCCTGGCTGTGTGCATTTGTGTAGATCATCTCCAAGCCTAGAAAGTATTCTTTCCATACACCTGCCAAATAGAATTCCTCTTAACTCATCTAAGGTGACATCTACTCAGTGAAGCTCTTCTTGATCCCATCATTCCTGAAAGTTACCTCTTTTTCTCTCAAACTCTTCTCCATCAACACTGATTTTCTCAAACACACTAATCAAATGATGAAAAAATATTTTACTTGTATACTACTTCCCACTGAAGGCAGAGACTAGATCATTTTACAACTTTACACTCTCAGAGTAGTGACCTTTGCATGTCTGGTGAATTAGAGAATTCAGAAAACAAATGATATCAGCCTTATAAAATTTCTAGTCACAAAAAATGCTTTCCCAAGATTAAGGTGAACATTTTGTCACAGTTGATGGTTAGTCTTACTCATTTTCATTACTGTTATTTTACTTTTGAAATAGGTATTAACAAAGGGCAGAGCCAAGATGGTGGAGAAAACGGAGCTCTCCCAAATTCACCTCCAAACAACTTTAAAACAACCTCAGAAAAAATTCTGGAGTGGCAACGCCCCCCCAAAATGGGGTGAAATAATTGTCCAGTACAAAATAACTTAGAAGATCTTCAGCAAGAAAGATCTTTTGCACTGGAGTGACAGCACAGTCCAGTACAGCCATTCTCAACAAGTCAGCAGCAAGGCTCTGAGCCCTAGTACAACCCAGCAGCAGGCCTTGGGGGTGACTGAATTATCAGCAGTGGCTTTTCAAGCTCTCAGCCCACAGATGGTAAGGAGGTCAGAAAACTGGTCAGAAGGAAATTACAATGGTCCCTTTGCTGGCACTGGGTGCAGGTGTCTGTTGCACTACCCATATGCAGATGGGTAAGGAGGGGCACTATCATACCAGGCCCTATAGCCATAGAGGAGTGGGGACCCATGTCACAGTTCTAGGATGGAAAACTGGTCACTCCCAGACCAAAATACAGACCAGGAGAATACTAAATAAACCTCTTGGAAGAGCTTAAAACTACAGACCAGGAGAATACTAAATAAACTCTCGGAAGAGCTTAAAACTTACAGACCCCTATAACCAGGTCTGAAAACAGCTGCACAAAAAAAATTAAATTAAATTAAAAAAATTGAAGCTTGGGACAGTGTCACCTCCACCTGAGCAGCAAAACCCAACTTTAATATAAACTTAAAAGTTGAGTGAAAAGTGACTAAAGAAACAAAATTAAAGTCAAGAAATACACTGGAAAATGAGTAAACAATGACCTGACCATGGAAAGTTACTATTGGTTACAACAAATGAAGAAGTTTTGAATGCTGTGGTTAAGTTCACTTACTTTGGTAGTGTACTTTCCAGGGATGTACACATTGACAATGAGGTTGACATATGCATTGCCAGAGCTAACTCAGTGTTTGGGAGGCTCCAAAGAAAAGTATGGGATAGACTGACTATCAAACTGAAAGTCTGCAGTACCACTGTGCTCACCTCATTGTTGTATGGCTATGAAACATGGACAGTCTACTAGTGCCATGTCAGGAAACTGAATTGCTTCCATTTGAACTCTCTTAGGAAGACTCTGAGGATCACCTGGCAGGATAAGGTACCAGACACTGAAGTCCTTCCTCAAGCTGAACTGCCTAGTATTCAAACTATTTCAGAGAGTGCAACTCCAATGGCCTGGCCACATTGTTCAAATGTAAAATGTACGCTTGCCAAAAAGACTATTTTATGGAGAACTCACATGGGGCAGGTGATCACAAGGTGGTCAGAAGCAATACAAGGACACTCTGAAGGTCTCTCTTAAGAACTTTGGATTTGACTGTGCAACATGGGAGACACTGACATGCTCAGCATGGCGGGCCCACATCAGAAAGGGTGCTGTGTTCTATGAACAAAGCAGAATTGAGACAGTACAAAGTAAAACAAAGTAAACTCAAATGTTCACACGGACTAGCTGTGCCCAACCTCTGTAGACCATTCCGAGCTTATATTGGTCTGATCAGCCACAGCTGGATACACTGAAACTTGAATTTATCAAGTGAATTGAATTTATCATTTTGGTCCTCTTTGAGAATGAAGGACAACAACCAACTATGGTGACAGAGCAGATCAAAACACAAACTCAGAAGATAACAACTAAGTCAAAACTGCTACATCCAAAGCCTCAAAGATAAAGGTGAATTGGTCTCAGACTGAAAAAGAATTCCTGGAAGGGCTTTAAAAAATCAAATAAAAGAGGCAGAGGAAAAATTGGGGAAAGAAATGACAGTGATGCAAGAAAATCATGAAAAAGGAGTCAACAGCTTGGTAAAAGAGGCACAAAAAATACTGAAGAAAATAATATCTTTAAAAAACAGAATAGATCAACTAGGCACAAAAATCCAGGGAAAAGAACTCCTTAAAAAGCAGACTGGCCAGATAGAAAAAGGTGCAAATATTCACTAAAGAAAAGAACTTATTAAAAAATAGAATTAGTCAAATGGAAAAAAGAGGCATAAAAGCTCACTAAAGAAAATAATTCCTTAGAAGTTAGAATTGGACAAGTGGAAGCTAATGACTCTAGGAAACAACCAGAAAGAAAAATGAATGAATGAAAAAAAGAAAAGAAAATGTGAAAAATTCCATTGGAAAAATAACTGACCTAGAAAATAGATCCAGGAAATATAATTTAAAAATTATTGGACTTCCCAGAAGCCACGATCAAAAAGAGAGCCTACACATCATCTTTCAAGAAATTATCAAGGAAAAGTGCCCTGATATTCTAGAATCAGAGGGTAAAATAGAAATGGAAAGAATTCACCGATAACTTCCTAAAAGAGATCCCCAAATTAAAACTGTCAGGAATATTATAGCCAAATTCCAGAGCTCCCAGGTTAAGAAAGTATTGCAAGCAGCCAAAAAGAAACAATACAAATATTCTGGAGTCAAAGTCAGAATAACTCAAGATTTAGCAGCTTCTACATGAAACATCAGAGGGCTTCAAACAAAATATTCCAGAGGACAAAGGTTCTAGGATTACAACCAAGAATCACCTACCCAACAAAACTAAATATAATCCTTCAGGGGAAAAAAAAGGACACTTAATGAAACGGAGGACCTTCAAGCATTCCTGATGAAAAACCCAGAGCTAAACAGAAAATCTGACTTTCTAGTACAAAACTCAACAGAGGCATAAAAAATGTAAACAGGAAAGAAAGTCATAAGGGAGTCAATAAGGGTAAACTGTTTACATTCCTACATGGGAAGATGATACTTGCACCTCTTAAAAACTTTGTCATTATTAGGGCAGTTAGGAGTATACACAGATGAAGTTACAGCTATGAATTGAATATGCTGGGATATGTCTTAAAAAATAAAATTAAGGGGTGAGAAAAAGGACTAAACTGGGAGAAGGGGGAACAGAGAGATGCAATGGGGTTAATTATCTCACACAAAAGAAGTTCTGTAAAAGAGCTTTTACAGCAGAGGAGAAGATAGGAAAGGTGATCATCAATTAGGGAACATCTATAAATGACTTACGGATACTATTGTAAAAGAAATGAGCCAAATGCTCTGAGAAAAACCTGGAAAGACTAACATGAGCTGATGAAAAGTGAAATCAGCAGAACCAGGCACTGTATACAGTAACAGCAATATTATATGATGATCAACTGTGAATGACTTAGTTCTCAGCAATATAAGCAATCTTTTTATATTTTTTGAAGCATACTTTTTTACTCTATTTTTCGAGTTTGTGTTTGATCTATGCTTTCATTCTTTTTTTAATTTCTTACTTATTTATTTTTAGTTTTCAACATTCATTTCAACAAAATTTTGATTTTCAATTTTTCTCCCCATATCTCCCCTTCCCCACCCCAAAAAGCTGTGTATTCTGATTACCCCTTCCCCCAACTGCTCTCTTCTATCACACCCCTCCCTTCCTTTATTCCCACCTTCTCTCTTTTCTTGTAGGGCAAGATAAATTTCTATATCCCATTACCTGTATACCTTATTTCCCAGTTGCATGCAAAAACAACTTCTAATTACTCCCTCCTCCCATTTGCTCTCCGTTCTATCATCCTCCCACTCCACTATTCCTTTCTCCCCTACTTTCCTGTAGTGTAAGATAGATTTTCATACCAAATTGAGTGTGCATGTTATTCCCTCCTTAAGCCAAATGTGGTGAGAAAAAGCTTTTTCTTTCCTGTTTTATGAGAGATAATTTGCTACATTCCATTTCTCCCTTTCTCCTCCCAACATATTCCTCTCACCCTTTAACATTTTTAGATATCATCCCTTCCTATTTGACTCACCCTGTGCTCTCTCGCCCCCTCTCTCCATATACATACACACACACACACACACACGTATATATATGTATATATATACATATATATGTATAATCCCTCCATCTACCCAAATACTGAAAAAAGTTTCCAAAGTTACAAATATTATCTTTCCATGTAGGAATGTAAACAGTTCAACTTTAGTAAGTCCCTTATGATTTCTCTTTCCTGTTTACCTTTTCATGCTTCTCTTGATTCTTGTGTTTGAATGTCAAACTTTCTATTCATCTCTGGTCTTTTCATCAAGAATGCTTGAAAGTCCTCCATTTCACTGAATGACCATTTTTTCCCCCTGAAGTATTATACTCAGTTTTGCTGGGTAGGTGATTCTTGGTTTTAATCCTAGTTCCTTTGACTTTTGAAATATATTCCAAGCCCTCTGATCCCTTAATGTAGAAGCTGTTAGATCTTGTGTTATCCTGGTTGTATTTCCACAATACTCAAATTGCTTCTTTCTAGCAGCTTGCAATATTTTCTCCTTGATCTGGGAGCTCTGGAATTTGGCTACAACATTCCTAGGAGTTTCTCTTTTTGGATCTCTTTCAGGAGATGATCTGTGGATTCTTTCAATATTTATTTTACCCTCTGGTTGTAGAATAGCAGGGCATTTTTCCTTAATGATTTCATGAAAGACAATTCTAGGCTCTTTTTTTGATCATGGCTTTCAGGTAGTCCCCTAATTTTTAAATTGTCTCTCCTGGATCTATTTTCCAGGTCAGTGGTTTTTCTAATGACATATTTCATATTATCTTCTATTTTTTCATTCTTTTGGTTTGGTTTTGTAGTTTCTTGGTTTCTCATAAAGTGATTAGCTTCCATCAGTTCCATTCTAATTTCTAAAGAACTATTTTTTCAATGAGCTTTTGAACCTCCTTTTCTACTTGGCTAATTCTGCTTTTTAAATCATTCATCTCCTCGTTGGTTTTTTTGGGCCTCTTTTGTCACTTGAGTTAGCCTATTTTTAAAGGTGTCATTTTCTTCAGCATTTTTTTGGGGTCTCCTTTAGCAAGCTGTTGACTCGCTTTTCATGCTTTTCTTGCATCTCTCTCATTTCTCTTCCCAATTTTTCATCCACCTCTCTTACTTGATTTTCAAAATCCTTTATGAGCTCTTCCATGGCCTGAGAACACTGCATATTTATTTTGGAGGTCACGGACACAGAAGCCTTGATTTCCTCTGATGGTATGCATTGCTCTTCCTCATCTGAAAAGATGGAAGAAAATACCTGTTCACCAAGAAAGTAGCCTTCTATAGTCTTTTTTTTTTTCCTCCCTTTTGGGCATTTTCCCAGCCAGCTACTTGACTTTTGAGTCCTTTTTCAAGAGGAGAGTATACTCTGGGGTCCTGTAAGTTCTCAGTTCCTCCAAGGCAGCACCATCAAAGGAGAGGAGTTTACTCCTCTCCTGACCTAAGCTCTTGTCGGTGAGCAACCACAAGCACTCTGTTCTGCCCAGAATCTGGGAGTACAATTCCCTCTCCACAACCGCCTCCAGCTCCACAATGTCAGCACTCTTCCTCAACTCAGGAGAACCACTCAGGGCTGAGATCCAGATATGTGGCTCAGTTTCCCAGGGGCTTTAGGTGGAGGGCTCCAAAAGTGGACACTGCCATGGCAGTGGCTGCTGCCAGTGGTCCAGACTGTGTTCCCTTCTCCTGTGTGAAAGAGCTTTCTCACTGATCTTTAAAGCTGTCTTTGGTGTTTGTAGGTTGAATGAACTGGTAACTGATGCTGCCTGTGGCTCCCTGAAGCCTGTTCCAGGTCTTGTCCCTGCTGCGCTCCGCTCCACGCGTGATGCGATAGACCTTTCCTGTCGGTCTTCCAGGCTGCCTTGGGCTGGAAATCTTTTTCACTGTCATTTTGCGGCTTCTGCTGCTCTAAAATTTGTTTAGAGTCATTTTTTAAAGGTTATTTCATGGGTTATGGAGGAGAGTTTTTACGGGTCCATCTTTCTACTCCTCCATCTTGGCTCCGCCCCCCCAATACAAGCAGTCTAAGATAATTCTAAATGGCTTATGATGAAAAATGCTATCCACCTCTCAAGAAAGAACTGATGGAGTCTGAATACAAATCAAAGCATACTTTTCTAAACTTTTTTTTCTTTCTTTTCTGTTTTGGTCTGTGCTTTCTTTCACGTTACTAATACGGATATATGTTTTACCCTACCTGCACATCTGTAACCTATGTCAAAATATCTCAATGAAAGAACAGGGAAGGAGGAAGAAAATTTGGAACTCAGCATTTAAAATAAAAACAAGTGTTAAAAATTACATTTACATGTAATTGAGAAAAAATAAAATACTAAATAAACTACCAAAAATGGGGGGAATCAACTATTTTAACTTCCCAATAGGCCTTAGAATTGCAAAGAGTAGGTTATCACTGGAAACTTTCTACATGCAATCTGCTTGTATCAATCATAAAACATTTGGAAAGGTAAAAAATAATCATCTCATAAACAAACTAATAGAAGGAATAAATATAATTTTGGGCCTATAAACGGAGAAAGATAAAGTTTAAAGATAAAGATTAAAGTCTAATATCTGAGATATATACAAAATCTATGCATATATGAGAACAAAAGGCCTTCTCCAACAGATGGTCAAAAATATAAAAAGGCAATTTTCAAAAGAAGAATAAAGTCTTAATAAGCATAGCAATAAACGTTCCACCCAACATTTACCTGATTGGTAATGACGATAAGGTAAATGACAACTTTTGGATGGTTTATGGAAAGGCAGGAACACCAATGCCCTGTGTGCAGAACTGTGAATTGGCCCAATCATTCAAAAAAGAAATCTGTGACTATACCTAAAAAAGTGCTACCTGTACATACCCTCTGACTCAACAATATCAGGGTTACGCATATCTTCTAAAGAAGTGAAAAAGAGTAAAATATTTCACACTTACAAAAATACTATTGGAGGATGGATGAACCAAATTATTGTATATGAATGGAATGGATGGAGGAAGGTACTGGATTTAGAGAAACTTGGATGGATTTGTAAGAATCTATACAGAATTTAGTGATGAAAATAAGGGGAACAAATTTTTACAATTATTAAAATAATGTAGAAGACAACAACTTTTAAAGATTAAAAAATTCTGTTAATTCCAGTAGTGACCTCAGAAGACTGATAATGAAGCATACTTCCAACTTCTCCATAAAGATAGTTAAGTGTAGAATAAGATATACATTTTTGAACATGAAGAATGTGGGAATTTATTTTGATGGGCTATGCATATTTATTACAAGTGTTTCAATTTTCTTTCTTTTATTAATAGGAGGAAAGGAGGAAGGGAAAGTTTGCGTGTTAATGAAAAATACATATATTTTAAAAATACACTGTACATAAAGTAGTTGAGTGTCAAATACAGTTTTTGAAAATATGCTTATGAAAAAAATAAAAAATATGATTTTTAAAAGTATACTACATATATACATAGTGTACTCTCTCTCTCTCTCTCTCTCTATATATATATATATAGTGGTTAAGTGTCATATACAGTTCTGTTTTTCTGTTCTTTTTATAGTGAAAAGTGCATGCTAACTTTACTAAGTTCAAAAGAGAAAAGAAAATTAGAAACAAAATAATATGGACTCATCAGATAGATTTTTAGGTATCATTCATTAATTTTTCCATCCATAAAATGAATGTCCTTCTAAACTTTTTCACAAGATACATCAAAAACAATTAGTGACTCTAAAGCCCTTCTCAGTTTTTAGTGATTTAAGTATAAATAGTATATCTCTGTAAAATCACTGAAAGTTTCAAAGACAGAAAAAATAGTAAATGATTTTTTCACTTTTAGTACAAAATTTAATTTTCCTTTCCCATATGTACAAAAATATTTATAGCAGCTCTTTTTGTGGTAGCCAAAAACTGGAAATCAAGGGGATACCCATCAACTGGGGAATGGCTGAAAAAGTTGTGGTATATGAATGTAATGGAATACTATTGTACTGTGAGAAAGGATGAACAGAAGGACTTCAGAGAGGCCTGGAAGGATTTATATGAACTGATGCTGAGTGAAAGGAGCAGAACCAGAAGAACTTTGTACACAGCAACAACCAGTGTGTGAGGAATTTTTTTGGTAGACTTAGTCCATAGCAAT
Source organism: Notamacropus eugenii (assembly GCF_028372415.1). NCBI lineage: Eukaryota > Metazoa > Chordata > Mammalia > Diprotodontia > Macropodidae > Notamacropus > Notamacropus eugenii. The sequence goes on along the minus strand of NC_092874.1, from coordinate 125,956,051 downwards.
GAAAGGACCTAAAAAATTCTCAATGGACTCAAGGCAAAATGTCACCCACATCAAGAGAAAGAGCTATGGAATTGGATCGCAGAATGAAGCAGACCATTTTCTCTTGTGTTATGTTTTGTTTTGTTTTAAGGTTTCTCCCATTCATTTTAATTCTTCCATGCAACATGTATTTAATAGAAATATACATGTAAAACCTATATAAGATTGTACACTATCTTGTGGAAGAAGTGAGGAGGGGGGAATGAGGGTGAGGGAGGTGAAAAAATCTAAGATATATGGAAGTGATTGTCGAACACTGAAAACAAATAATAAAAATTTAATTTTCCTTATTTATCAAGCCAATTGTGGCAAGAAAAAGTTGTGTCTCAACATAACCACTTATGATGAATAGACAAATATTATTTCTTTTTTATCTCTAACTTAACATTTTTTTCAATTAATAAAACTAGATACACTTAAAAAATTTAAAAATAATTTGAAGCAAAGATATGTATAGAAATAAAAGGCTAATAACACTATATCTTTTTCCCCCACTAAATCTATTCCTAAAATTCAGCAGTAAGAAATACATCTGTACTTAGGTAATATCTTTATGGATTACTCTTTCAAGAATTAATTTCTTTCACCAAAGTAACAGCAATACATATGCAAAGTGCCTTGTATTAAAGTGGTATTATTTAAATGATTTATAAAATATTTAGAACTTAATGAAAGGATTCTGTAAGAGATAAAAGCCACAAAGATTTAAGCTACTGGTATTCAATGCAGTTTAATAGTAATTTCTAATAAGGGAATCAATTTAAGAGATACATTCAAGAACTACTGGTAACATATAGTTAAACATGCTTGAATGTGCTATATGTAGATTGTATATCATAATAAGTACCATGGGATTTATTATTAACTATTTATTTGTTTTATTTACAAGTTTTCTACTTCTGAGTTTTATTTACCATTAAAAATGGTAAATGGTACTAAAATGTTCAAAATTAGAACCATAAAATTCTAGGTGCTGGAAAACAACCTGCTATGTAAAGAAAACAGACAAATTCCTCCTAATATAACTCCTCTATAAAGACCTAGCAAAAGCATCAGACCAAGTTTTAATAAGTAGTCTCTACACTAGGGATTGGTTTTTGTCAGGCATGTGCCAGATTGAACACTCTAAAAAAGAGGAATCAAAAGCAGACCAAGTTGTGCAACAGAGCAAGAAGAGATCCCAGAAGCACAGAGGTTCCCAACAATGTGCAGAATGCAGAAGCAGGCATCAAGTGGAGCTGTGCTGTACACTACCAAGTCCCAAATCATAGGTATAGGGTGGGGTGAGGAAGGGATTGGGTCTAGGGGTGGCTATAGAGGATGAGGAGCAGTTTCAGGGCCTAGACTGTATAGAGCAAATAATAAGTTCAGGAACAAATAGTAGCTCTATGGCTCTGATCCTAAAAATAAAGTAGAATCTCATTTCCAGTCTCTGGTCCAGTCTGTAGGCTATAGTAGAATATCCAGGGTAGGAATTCAAGACAAAAGTGTGGTTTGCTCTGGACCTAGACAGCATTCTCTCTAGCTGACAGTAACTGAGTCTAACTCTAACAGGAGTCTACTGGAACTTCTAACCAGTGGTAAACCAACAGGAATGTTATACGACTCCAATTCAGGTTAGGAACTTACAGACCTCAGACAAGAATAGCAGGGATCACATTTTGCCCCGGATCAGACCACTCTGGAAGCGCTGCAAGTCTGTAGTTCTCCAACCTGAGCTGTCCTTGAGAAAAACATAATTCTCAATACTCCAACTCACAGAAAAACACCAAAAAGATCTGAGGAACCAAAAGCTCAGTTCAGATAGAAACCTCAACTTGGCATTTTTAAAGCCCTCCACAATCTGGTTCCCACTTAACTTTCTAAGGAAGGAATGTATAAAATCAAGAAATGATTCTTTTTTTTAAGTGGGTTAAAATTCATTAAATCTTTTTTAATACAGTTTGATTTTTTCACCATCTAGTTAACCTAAAAAAATCATAAAGTTGTGCTTCTTAATTTTACAGACACACACACATAGATATTATGTTTCTCAACTTTTCCCCCTAATTTTACTTCCTTTAAAAATCCCTCCGAAGATTACTTCATGATAGAAGTAAAATGAATGGCTCAGAGAAAGAAGGAAGAAAATTCATGACTCACAGGAGTCATTTAAATTGCAAAAATGGATTGAGTCACCCATGAAATCTATATTGATAGCACCCTCATCAAAGCTGCAAGAAAAAATAATATTGGATTAGAAATAATAGTACATTGGCTTTTATTTGCATTTAGCACACTTAAACAATTTTCTAAAAATTTCATGTTAATCAATTAAGCCACAGAAGATCCAAGAGAGGCAGGCAAATATTATGATTTCTATTTAACTATTAAGGAAAGCTAGATGGCACAATGGACAGAGTCCTGGACCTGGAATCAGGAAGTCACTTTCCTGAGTTCAAATATGACCTCCAACATTTATTAGCTATGGGACCCTGGGCAAGTCACTTAACCCTGTTTGTTTCAGTTTCCTCACTTGTAAAACAAGCTGGAGGAGGAAATGGCAAGCAACTCCACTATATTTGCTAAGAAAACTTCAAAAGGTGTCATGAAGAGTTAGACACAACTGAAACAATGGAAAAACAACAATAAAATACTGATTAAATAATTTACACAATCACAGTGCTAAAGCCTGAAAGCATGGCTTTATTGTAAAAAAGAAAATATTTTTTTCCATTTTGTGAAATTATTAATAGTTCTAGAGAGACAGCTATAGTTATGAGCATAGTAACATGAATAAAGGGAATACAAAAGAGATTAGAAATTTAAAGCTTTAAATTTATAGGCTAAGATAATCAAACAAAATTTTCATTTTATTAGACATAAAACAATAGCCCCAGTCCTAACTATTCTACTATCTCATTCTCATCACAATTTTATGACATAGCCTGCATCTGCTAATTAGTAGATCTGAATGAAATTAGGAAGAAGGCTAACATTTTACATCAGTTAGATAGTTAAAATATAGATGTACAAAATGTCTGTCTTATATACCTATATATACTTATCTACCCATCTATACATAGAAATATGTAGATATAAATACCTACATATTTTGTAGCTTTTTATACATTTTTGCACATTTTGGTACATCTATATCTATTTCTCTGCGTCTATAGGAGACATAAAGCTCAACTGTAAAACTCATGAAAAGTCTTGGAGGTTCTAAGGATGGGAAGACAGAGGGTGGCAAGGTCCTGAGGTCCTTAAGCTACATAGATTGTCAAGATGACAGTGCAGAGAGACTTCAGGAAACAGAGGCTGGGCAGATGGTAAGGCCTGAAGGCTCTTAGGAGGCTGTGGCAGAGAGACAATAATGCCCAATGGTCCTCTATCTCATAAGAATGTTAACATCTCATTGAAACCCTGTTAGTAGTCAAGCAACTCAGGCAAGGAAATAGGGTATTATTGTAGTATCTTTTCTTCTTGTCTGTCCATACCACAAAGATCTTCCAGTAGTAAGCAGTAACTAGAAGTATTCGTTATTAAGAAAATATAAAGCAATTGATTCTAGAATTAATTAACTAAGATGTAAGTTTAACAAGTGATTTTTTCAGTCCCACTGGGAAGTTGTTGGAATGGGCATTTGGAGTGAGGAGAAAACCTGCAGGATATCAAAACAGTACATTTTCAGTAGAAGGCAATGTTGTTTAATCAAGCTTCTTTCCTAAAAGCTAGTGCTAAGGGTGAGGAGTTTTGATTAGACAGAGGAGAATGTAGAAATAATGTTGGCATGTGGGGCACTGTAGGATAGCAGCAGCAGATTTGGGAAGGTTGTGACAAGTGTTCATGAAGGACAGGGGAGAGCAGGGCAAAAGGAGGAAGGAAGTTATGCAGCCAGAATCAAACCTGAAAGGATTCAATTCCTTGGAGACAGAATACAGGGAAGACCAGTAAAGGAGAAGAGCATAAATCTGTGAAGCATCAAAATAAACTTCACCTAATTACAAATTTCTAGTTATGAGATATTTCATAAACTGACAGGATTATTGTTCCACTCTTTTTTAACTGTTTTAACTGAAGAGGTTATAGAGAGAGTTAGAGAGGTTATAGAGAAATTGCTGTGGTGTGCAAAAGGCATCAATCACTTTTTAAAAATTCTCATTAGTGTTGACTCTGTCCACTTTCTTAGAATCCAAAGGAGTTGAATTTTAATTCTTTCCAGGTGCTAATTCCCTAGACCTCCCTGCAAGCTCTGGATGGAATGGTGAGAACGGAAAGGGAAAGCCAAGAAGTTATACTTAGGCAGAAACCAACTGTGAACTACAAACAGAAGCCCCTTGCAAGGTATGTCATTCCTCGCATAGCTAAATAGAAACTACTGTAGGGAGAGAGAAATAATTTTTCTTCTTAAAAACAAACAAAATCTACACATATTTGGTTAAATGCAAACATAAACTACATGCAAAAAAATGAGTCATGAAAGACAACATGATAAATGGTGTTTATTCATGGAAATAGACTGTATATCTAGGTCTAGATTTCTGTCTCACACATGTATATGGTTGGTACTAAGTAAAGGAGGGTGGAAAACTTATGACAAATCTTCACTGCTACTTAACAATTAAGAAGTAGTGAAAGAGATGTTTTTATATGAATAACAGCATCTTAGATCCACTAAATCCATTGTGCAATCACAAAATCTTTTTTTTGTTAATGATAAACTTTTAACAAATATTATTTACATGTATCCTTGATTCATATGAAATCTTATCCCAGGTTTTTTGAGGGCATTATACCCAAACGATGTCAAATTTATGGTAGATAAGTCACCTTTAAGTGTAATAGACAGTCTCTCCATGGAAAGGGATAAAGGTTCCATTTCTCACAATGATGAATTTTTAAATGCAAGTGAAAACTTAAATTATGAAAACCCATCAAAAAAGAATAGAGATAATATATTTGTCATTATTAATTGCTATGTGATAAAAGGCACCAAGATTAATCAGTTAAGAAAGCTAAATTAAACAAAACTATTTTAATCAATCCTATCTCTAATGTATGTATTTTATAAAATAAATTTTAATGGAAAAAGCTTAGAAATCCCTTTTTCTTTCTCAATCTGCATTAGAGTTTTTAAAGAATATTTCTCTCATTCGTACATCTGGATATGATCTAAAATGTCTCTGGATACATAGGAAATAATGTTTCTTTGCATAATATAAAATGGGCACAGCTGCAGTTTGTTCCTGTACATTTATTCTGGTACTTCTCTATGGTAGCTCTAATGAAGTTGGTACTTTCCTAAAAACAAAAATCAGTGCTATTTGTTTTACTTTCCTGTAGCATTCACTCCTGGTAAAGCATGACTTCCTTCAACACAAAGAAAAATGACCAATAAAACTCGAAAATTGATAGTTTAGAAACTCTTACTAGAGTTTCAAAATATATTTTTAGCATTATCAATGAATATGTTCAAATGAAATTGATGATATTCATTTAAATATGGATCACAGGAGAAAAAATCATAGTTAAAGACATGTCCTAATCTCTATGATAGCAGATGGTCTATTACCAGCTCTTAATTCCTCCAGCTGATTTTATATATCTGAACATATCTGGCACATACATTTTAATTCTTTGTGGCTCATATTTCTCTAAATACTTTTTTTGTGTAACTGTCCAGAGAAAGTGTGATTATGTACTTCAATAATTCAAATCTAAATCTAATAATTTACTTGCAAATGTTTAGGAAGCAACTGAGTCGATTTTTATGCAACTTAAAAACTGATGATGCTTTTGAAATTTCAAAAACAAAACTCAAATATTTCCAATGGTAATTTTTACTAATCACTTCTTAATATTTACATACAATAATGGAAAATTTATATGAACTGATTCAAAGTGAAGTAGTATCAAGAAAACAAAATGCAAAATGACTACCATAATATGAATGAGAAACAAAAACTGAATATGATATAATCAGAATGACCAACTGGTATAGAGAAGAGAAAATGTGCCTTCCTTTCTCCCTTCTTTGCAGAGGTAAGGTCATTATGGGTACAGAACATTACTTAAGTTATCAGATTAAATTGATATTGTTTAGTTTTGTTTAAATGATTTTTGTTTTTTATTTTTCTTACTCTTTGATATAGTAGCTAGGTCTTTGGGAATGACATAGGTATATATAGAAAAATGAAGGTGATAGAAAAAATAAAAGATCAATAATTTTTTCCTAAAATCACATGAAATGCAAATGATATTAAATTATATCTGCTACTTGGCCAGTAAAGATTTCTTGATCCTGAGGTCACATATTCACCAGTTCTTCAACAAGTTTTGAGGCAGATCTCTAACAAAACAATCCTAAATCAAAGCATGATAGACCTAAAGCTGGAAGGGACCTTAGAAGCCATTCATATAACTGTTTATTTACTTTGAAAAAATCCCAGACAAAAAGCATGAGAAGACATATAAACTGATGCAAAGTGAAGTAGGCAGACCCAGGAAAATGAAAGGCAAGATGACTACAATAATGTAAATGAAAAGAACATCAAAAACAAAACTGAAGCTAAACGATATAAAATTATAATTATCAAGTTTGGTCCCAAAGAGATAAGAAAAAAGCATCTCTCTATTTCCTTCTTTCTTCTCTGCCCTCCAACTTTTTAAAGAAACAGAGGCTATAGAGTAAAGAACTCTGCATATCATGTCAGCTTGAAAACATGGAAATAAAATTCTTCCTACAGCCAAGGGAGTGAATGGCTAGAACATTCCACAAGATAAAAATGAACACTTAGGCAACATTAACATGTTTTTGGTTTTTTGTAGCATAGCTGTTTCATCAACTTTCTATAACTTTTTCATTTTTGTTTGTCCTTCTGTCTGTCTGTCCATTTTGACATTTTTTTGCTATAATGAATTGCTTCATGGAGTAGAGATAGTTAATACCAATTCCACTGGCAGCCCATAGAATAAGTAGTACTATGAATGTGTCAGTATTTCAGTAAAGCTGAGTAATCCCTACTTTCCAATTCCTTAATTTATTCTTATTAATTTATTCTCATTTAATTTATTCTTTCTAAGACTCTCTAAATTCTATCTATTTCCAAAAAATTCTGGTAAATAAAGTCAGCCACCCAAAAAAAATATCACTAGAAAACTGGAATTGTAATTCACAAATTTGGCTCTGGTTTAGTATTTAAAATGAAGAAAAATACCCATGTAATTAAAAAACAATAAAGGAGACCAACCACATAAAAAAACTTAGAATACAAATACACCTTTAAAATACTAACCGGTTCCTTTGCTTCGATAAGGGGGCTTGAAGAACTTCACAGCACCATATACATTGACTATAGACCCATGCTTAAGCTGATTCAGAGGTGTATATGTATACTTGGGTGCCACACTCTACATAAACAGAAATACATTTAACAATATATTAATATTTTTGATAATCTGTCATAGTTCAGAAATTAGACATAAGGATATTTTACATATAAATTAAACTATTTAACTTGCCTAACTTTTAAATTTTTATTTTAACAATTTTACAAAATGAAATCTTTCCAATATGCATTCAGCAGTTTCCACTGTAGTCCATTCCATTTTCTGCCTCCATACTTTGCCCAGGTGGTTTCCCTCCTTACCAATGTCTCAAAGAACTTCCTACTACACCACTGAAGAATAACTTAAGTACTGCCTTCTATAAAAGGCCTTTCCAGTCCCTCTGCTAATCAGCACGCTATCTGGCAGGAAACTACTTTGTATTAGTATGTATGTATTTTTATTTACTTGGATGTGTACATATATTTAGCATAGCATACAAGCTTCTGGAGGGCAAGGACTGCTTTGTTATTCTTCCTGTCCTTAGAGGCCTATCACAGCGCCTGAACTTTCAGACACTGGTTTACCTTTACTATTGCTTGTGTTCCTTCCCCTCTTCCCCTCTACACTCTGAGACCCTATTACCTCTACCCCAGACTGGTTCTCTTCAATCTCTTGCTACTCCCCATTCTCTGAATGAATCCAGAGAAGAACTGAAGATCAGTAAGGGCGGGTAAGGAGATAATAAAGCATTATGTATGCAGTTAAACCAAATAGATACTATATCTGAGGAAAAAAAGGTGCTTCTAAGCCTTCCCTATGAAATAAAGTACCTGCATTTTATGACAGATACTTTTATCTGCCTCAGAAGCGTCTTCATTTTCTTCTAAATTATTCCTAAGTTTTTGGTCTTTCCATAAAGCTGAAGCTGTTGGATAGCAGACAGCCAGATAAATAGGTATTATAGTACAATTTTAAACATATGCTAACTTTGAGAAGCCACTAAAGCCAAAGACAACAACACAGAGTAATATTTTTTTCACTTAGAAATACTTTCACTGACTACACTTTTCCTTGGTCAAAATTACTCTATTTATCAATACTTTTCTTTTGTAAATTAAAAGTTATATAACATAAATAGAGACAAAGAACTAGAAGGGACTTCAGAGATTATTTAGTTCAACTTATTTGTTTGTTGGTTTAGGAAACTGAAGCCCACAGAAGGTCACAAAGTAAGTTAAAGGGAAAGCCTGATTCTTTCCTCTCATTTGAGTAATGCATAAGTAACTCCTCCAAAGAAGCGATCACCTTTATCTTTTGTATTATATTATTAAACAAACTTAAATGAAATGAGGAAAAACTAGAATATCATAGAATTTAGACCCAAGAGGGCCTTAGGAAATTTAGCCAAACTCTGCCACTTTACAGACAGGGAAATTGAATTCCTAAGGAGCTACGTGATATGCCCAAGGACACACAGTTAGTCAGCAACAGGAGGAGGACTTGAAACTAGGCCTTTGGCTTCAAAATTCAATGCTTTTTTGAGTAAACCAAGTATTTCCAATAATTTCACTGAGAAGCAGATACATAATGATCAAAACTGATTAATACAGAAAAATATAAATATATGAAGAATGTAGGAAAAATATCCACCAATTTACTATTTAGAAAAAAAAACCATGGTATTAATGATAGCATGAAATGTGAGCAAGATGGTCATTTTTATAAGAATAATTTGATTTTTAAAATTTTTGCTCTGCAGAAATGACATAAAATGTCATATACTGAACAATACTGAACCAGTCTTAAACAAAAACTGTATATTATTATTTTTTTCATTCATTCACAAAACTAAATGGAAGAATCTATCTCCTAATTTTACTGAAATAATTTCAAAATCAAATTATATATTACATTTGGAGAAAATATTCATAAGAATCAGACTGCCAAAGCTGAATTCAAACTTACCAAACAAACAGGCTCCTCAGAAATAACTGTGTCATATTTAACATAAACCTGAAAAATGAAGAGATTTAGCTATAGATATATTTTGACATGAGGTGTTATCAATACTACAAATATTTAAAATATAGTGAGCAAGTTTATACAATGTTAGCCTAAACCAAAGAAAATGGTATAATTTTTATGTAAAGTTTCTTCTAATCTGAGTCAAGAAGAATTAAAACTTTAAAGCAAAAAGACTTAATAGTTAAAGTTTGAATTTTATTAATGTTTTTTTTTATCAGTTGATATCCATTTCAGTTGTAAGGAAGTAGAGGATGAGGGAAAGGATTCAAATCTTTTAGGAAAACTCAGATATCTCCTTTTTTTTCCCACCTGGATGAATTCATTTTGGACTTCCTAGATTTTTCCATTCAATAAAGTTAAATTATTTACATTTTTACATGAGAAGATGATGCATGTAACTCCTAAGAACCTTATCAGTATTAAGGTAAGTTAGAAGGAGTCTACATAAACAGAAGGCATGACTGTGAGTCAATTATGTTGAGAAGATCTGAAAAAAAAAAAGAGAAAGAAGGAGACAGAGGAAAAGAAAAGTAGAATGGGGAAATTTTCCTCACATTAAAGAGGCATGTGAAGAACTTTAATAGTGGAGGGTAAGATGGGGAAAGAGGGGCTCTGTTATTGATTCAAAGAGGGTAGAATATATACACACACTCATTTGGGTACAGAAATCTATTCTGACCAATAAGGAAATAGACAGAGAAGGGGATAAGAAATATGAGCTATGGGGAAATGATAAAAGGGAGAGAAGATTAAAAGAAGGAATAATCAGATGTCAAAAAAAGACTTTTGAAGAGGGAGAGGAAGAGGAAGAGAGAGAAGGAAAGAGAGATGAAGACAGAGAGAAAGACAGGAAGAGGGAGAGAGGAAAGGATAAACAGAAGAAAACAGAATGGAAGAAAATAGTAACTAGAATATAAATGTGATGTACTTATCCATAACACAGAAGTGGATGGCAGAATGGAATTAGAAACCAGAATCCAACAATATGGTGTTTACAAGAGATACACCTGAAAACAACCAAGCAGAGTTAAAGTAAGAGGCTAGAGCGGAATCTATTATGCCTTAGCAGAAATAAAAAAGGCAGAAGTAATCATGATCTCAGACAAAACAAGAGCAAAAATGAACTTAACTGTGTGAATGGGGAGAAAGGGAGATAAAAGCTGTAAGACTTGACAAGAGTATATATGTGGGATAAGTTTGAGTGAGGAGCTGAGGATGAAGTCAAGACTGTGAAACCAGGTAACTGGAAGCATGGCTGTGCCCTCAACAGTAAAATGAAAAATTGGTATTAGGGAAAAGATAATGAATTCAGTTTTCAACTCTTTGAGTTTGAAATGCCTCTGGAGTACCCACTTTCAAGACTCTATAAGGCAAATGCTGATGTAAGACTGTAGTTCAGGACAAAGGTTATGGCTGGATATACAGATCTGTGCACCACCTGTATTAGAGGTGAAAACTGAACCCATGAGAGATGATGAAATCACCAAATGAGAAAGTAAAGAGGAAAAAAAGGAGCCATGAGAGAGCCTTAGAAACATCTACATTCAGCGAGAATACAAAGGGTATGCATATGCTCAGTGCTTAATGTGCCAGAAAATAACAGGAATTTAATAAATATGTGTTGACTCAAGAAAAGATAGTATCCCAAAGATGGTGGTTGACAGAGTCAAAGGCCACAGAGAGGTAAAAAAGAATGAGGATTCAGAAAAATCCATTAGATCTGAAAATCACTGAGATCGTTAGAGGAGATGAGATAGGCTTACAGGTAGAAAGTTAAGACAACATAAAAGCAAAAGATACTAACAAAATTATTTTTTTTAAAAAAAAGAGAAATCATTAATATTTTTGAAAAGAGCACTTTAAGTTAGTGAGGACAGAAGTTGGACAGCATAAAAAAATAGGAAAGAATAGAAAAGAGATGAAGTAAAAGCATCATATTTAGACTGCTTCCTCAAGTTTAGCTGAGAAGGAGAGAAATACAGGACAATAAACTAGCAGAAATGGCAGAATCAAGTACGTGTTTTTTCAAGGAAGAAGGAGGCAGAGGGATTTTTGTTAAATTTTTATTAAATTTATCTATTTTTAGTTTTCAACATTCACTTTCATAAGATTTTAAGTTCCCAATATTCTCCCCATCTCTCCCCTTCCCACTCCCAAAGACAGCATGTAATTTGATAGAGGCACTACATTACATTCATATTAAACATATTTTCACATTAGTCATGTTGTAAAGAAGAATTAGAACCAATGGAATGAACCACGAGAAAGAAACAAACAAAAAAAAGAGCAAATAATATGCTTCAATCTGCATTAAGACTCCTTAGCTCTTTTCCTAGATGCAGATAGCATTTTCTGTTATGCGTGTTTTGGAGTTGTCTTGCTGACAAGAGCTAAGTCTATCAAAGCTAGTCATCATACAATGTGGTTATTACTATGTACAACGTTCTCCTGGTTCTGTTCACTTCACTCAGCATCAGTTCAAGTAAGTCTTTCAGGTTTTTTTTGAAGTCTGACTGCTCATCCTCTCTTACAACACAACAGTATTCCATTACATTCATGTACCATAACTTGTTCATAGTCATTCCTCAACTGATGGGCAATCCCTCAATGTCCAATTCTTGGCCACCACAAAGAGTTGATATATTTTTGTACATGGAGGTCCTTTCCCCATTTGTATGATCTCTTTGGGATACAGACCTACAAATGGTATTGCTGGATCAAAGGGTATGCACATTTTGTAGCCCTCTGGGCATAGTTTCAAATTGCTCTTCAGAATGGCTGGATCAGCTCGCAGCTTCATCAACAATGAATTAGTGTTTCAACTCTTCCACATCTTCTCCAACACTTATTTTCCTGTTTCATTATGTTAGCCAATGTGATAGATGTGATGTGGGACCTCAGAATTGTTTTGATTTGCATTTTTCTAACCAAGTGACTCAGAGCATTTTTTCATGAGTATAGAGAGCTTTAATTTCTTTATCTGAAAACTGCCTATTCATATTCTTTGACATTTGTCAACTGGGGAATGATTTATATTCTTATAAATTTGACTCAGTTCTCTACACATTTTAGAGGCCTTTATCAGAGACACTGGTTGCAAAAATTTTTTCGCAGTTTTGTTTTCCTCCTAATCTTGGCTGCACTGGCTTTGCTTGTGCAAAACCTTTTCAATTTAATGTAATCAAAATTATCCATTTTGTATTTCATAATGTTCTCTGTCTCTTGTCTGGTCATAAATCCTTCTGTTCCCCATAAATCTCACAGGTAAACTATTCTTTGGTCTCCCAGTTTGCTTATAGTATCAACTTTTACATTTAAATCGTGTACCAATTCTAATTTTATTTTGATGTACAGTGTAAGATGTTGTTCTATGCCTAATTTCTGCCATACTCTTATCCAATTTTCCCAGCAGTTTTTGTCAAATAGTGAGTTCTTATCCCAGCAGCTAGAGTCTTTGGGTTTATCAAACAGTACATTACTATAGTCTTTGACTATTGTTTGTTGTGTACCTATACCACTGACCCTACATTCTATTTCTTAGCAAGTACTAAGTAGTTTAGATGATTGCTGCTTTATAATACAATTTAAGATCTGGTATAGCTAAGCCACATCCCCTAGCATTTTTTTTTTTTATTAATCCCCTTGATATTCTGGACCTTATGTTTTTCCAGATGAATTTTATTACTTTTTCTAACTCTATGATTTTCTGGTAATTCAATTGATATGGTACTGAATAAGTAGATTGATTTAGGTAGAATTGTCATCTTTATTATATTAGCTTGGCCTATCCATGAGCAACTGATGTTTTTCCACTCATTTAGATCTGGCTTTAATTCTGTGAAAAGTGTTTTGTAATTGTGTTCATACAGTTCCTGGCAGGTAGACTCCCAAATATTTTCTAATATCTAGAGTAACTTTAAATGGAATTTCTCTTCCTATCCCTTGCTGTTGGACTTTGCTGGTAACATAGAGAAACGCCAATGATTTATGTGGGTTTATTTTAGATCCTACAACTCTGCTAAAGTTATTAATTATTTCAAGTAGTTCTTCACTTGATTCTCTAGGATACTCTAAATATATCATCCTATCATTTGCAAAGAGTGACAGTTTTATTTTTTCTTTGCCTATTCTAATTCCTTCAATTTCTTTTTCTTCTCTTATTGCTAAAGCTAACATTTCTAGTACCATATTGAACAACAGTGGTGATATTGGACATCCTTGTTTCACCCTGGATCTTACTGGAAATGCTTCTGGCTTATCCCCATTACATATAATGCTTGGTGATGGTCTTAGGTAGATGCTACTTATCATTTTAAGGAAGACTCCATTTATTCCTATGCTCGCTAGTATTTTAATAGGATTGGTGCTGTATTTTGTCAAAAGCTTTTTCTGTGTCTATCGAGATAATCATATGGTTTCTGTTAGTTTTGTTGTAAATATGGTCAATTATGTTGATAGTTTAATATTGAGTCAGCCCTGCATCCCTGATAGAAATCCTACCTGGTTATAGTGTATTACTCTTACGATAAGGTGCTAAAATCCTTTCGCTAATATTTTATTTAAAATTTTTGTATTCATATTCATTAGGGAAATTGGTCTATAATTTTCTTTCTCTGTTTGACTCTTCCCAGTTTAGGTATCAGTACCATATTTGTATCATAAAAAGAATTTATCAGGACTCCTTTGCCTATTTTCCCAAATAGTCTAAATAATATTAAAATTAATTGTTTTTTAAATGTTTGATGGAATTTGCTTGCAAATCCATCTGGCCCTAAAGATTTTTTCCTAGGGAGCTCATTGATGGCTTGTTCAATTTCTTTTTCTGAAATGGGGTTACTTAGGTATTTTATTTCCTCTTCTGCTAGTCTGGGCAATTTTTATTTTTGTAAATATTCCTTCATTACGCTAAGACTTTTAAATTTATTGGCATATAGTTGAGCAAAACAGCTCTTAATTATTGTTTTAATTTCCTCTTCATTGGTGGTGAATTCATTCTTTTCATTTTTTGATGCTGGTAACTTGGTTGTTTTTTTTTTAATCAAATTGAGCAAAGGCTTATGTATTTTATTGGTTCATTTCATAGAACCAGCTCATAGTTTTATTGCTTTTCTTAATTTTAATTTTGTCATCTCTCCTTTGGTTTTCAGTATTTCTAATTTGGTATTTAATTGGGGATTTTTAATTTGTTCCTTTTCTAGATTTTTTTAAATTGCATGCCCAATTCACTATGTCCTCTTTCTCATTACTGTCATTCTTTTGGATGAAGTTACTAATTGTTTCTATGATTTGTTGTTTGACCCACTCATTCTTTAGGATTAGATTATTTAGTTTCCAATTAATTTTTAATCTATCTTTCCATGGGCCTTTATGATGTAATTTTTACTGCATTTTGATCTGAAAAGGATGCATTTAATATTTCTGCCTTTTCTGCACTGGATTGTGAAGATTTTATGCCCTAGTTCATGGTCAGTTTTTGTGTATGTATCATGTACCACTGAGAAAAAGGTATATTCCCATTCAATTTTCTCCAGGTCTACCATATGTAACTTTTCTAAAATTCTATTCATCTCCTTAGCTTCTTTCTTGTATATATTGTGATTAGATTTATCTAGCTCAGAGAGGGGGAGGTCTAGGTCCCCCACTAGTACAGTTTTGCTGTGTATTTCTTTCTGGAACTTCTTTAACTTCTCCTCTAAGAATCTGGATGCCAATTTGTACCATTTGGTACATATATGTCTACTAATGCTATTTGTCTCATTGCTAATGCTCATTGTCTATGGTGTCTTGTGGCAGTATGTAGTTTCCTATCTTATCTCTTTTAATTAGACTTATTTTTGCTCTTGCTTTGTCTGAGATCAAGATTGCTACCCCTTTATTTTTGTAGAGTGGAAGCGTAATATATTCTGCTCCAGCCTTTTACCTTTACTCTGTATGTATCCCTGTTTCAAATGCGCTTCTTATAAACAACAATTTGTAGGATTATGATTTTTAATCCATTCTTCTATTTGCTTCTGTTTTACGGTTTATGCTTTCTGTTTTTTCATCCCATTCACATTCAGTTATGATTACTATCAGTTTCTTTCTCTCCATCCTATTCCTCTTTCTCTCCCTCCTCTCCCCCCATTTATGCTTTTCTTTCCCCTTTCCCTCCTCACTGGAATTTTGCTTTTGACCATCTCCTCCCTGAACCTGCCCCCCCTTCTATCAGCCCCCTCCCCTTTCTTTCCTTTTTTCCTTACTACTTCTTCCCTCTCTTCTAACCACCCCTTCCCTTTACTTTCCCCTTTCCCCTCCTCTGTCTATAAGGCAAATTAGGTTTCTATACCTGAGTATATTCCCTCCTTGTGCCAAATCTGATGAGGTTCCAAACAATGTTCATCTCCCTCCCTTTTTTTCCTCTACTTCATCAGGAAGGTCTGGAAGTTCCCTATTTCACTGAATGTACAATTCCTCCCCTGAAATATTACGTTCAATTTTGCTAGGTAGTTGATATATGGTTGTCATCCAAGCTCCTTTGACTTATGGAATATCATATTCCAAGTCCTCTAATTGCTAATATAGAAGCTGCAAGGTCCTACATAGTTCTCACTGTGGTTCCACAATATCTGAATTATTTCTTTCTGGTTGCTTGTAGTATATTCTCTTTGACCTGATAATCCTTGAATTTGGCTACAATATTGCTTGGTGTTTTCAATTTGGGATCTCTTTCAGGAGGTGATTGGTGGATTTTTTGGATGATTATTTCAGCCTCTGGTTCTAGGACCCCAGGGCAGTTTTCCTTAGTGATTTCTTGAAAGATGCTGTCCAGGCTCATGCAGCTCAAGTAGACCAATAATTCTAAAATTATCTCTCCTGGATCTATTTTCCAGGTCTGTTTTTTTCCTATGAGGCATTTTATATTTTCTTCTATTTCTTCATTCTTTTCATTTTATTTGACTGATTCTTCATGTCTCATAGAGTCATTGCCTTCCAGTTGCCCAATTCTAATTTTTAACAAATTATTTTCTTCCGTTAGCTTTTGTACCTCCTTTACCATTTGACCAATTCTACTTTTTAAGGAGTTATTCTGTTCAATGTACTTCTTTTCCATTTTGTCAACTGTATTTTTAAAGAATTGCTCAATTTTTCTTTTGCCTCTCTTATTTGACTTTTTAAATCCTTCTTGAGTTCTTCCAAGGCTTTCTGCGCTTGAGACCAGTTCATATTCTCCTTTGAGGTTTTAGATGTGAGTATATTGACAATGTTGTCTGCTCCTGAATTTGTGTTTTGATCTTCCCTGTCACCATAACAATTCTCTATGGTCACTGTTTTCCTTTGTTGTTTTTTGCTCATGATGTTTGACTTTTTTCTGGCTTTTAAGGTTGATCTCTGCTTCTGGGACACATGGGGCACTGTCCGACACTTCGTGCTCTGGAGGCCAGGGGAGTGGTTACGGGTTTTGTATACTGGGGTTGCATGTGCTGGCAGCTGGAGGTTGGAGGGATCTGGTAGATTACCTGGTGGTAGTCGTAGTGGTAGTGGTGGTGGTGGTGGTGGTGGTGGTGGTGGGTGGGTGCTGAGGGCAGGTGGAGTTTTTCTGCATTTCCTTGGGGTTACACTGAAGCTCTCAGGGTGAGGGAGCCGGAGGCAGGAGTAGCCTGGCTGATGGAGGATGCCTCCTCACCAGGGGCTGCACTACAGCATGGGTAGGTTCAGTTACTGGTGGATGCCAGTCCACCACATACTCAGCAGTTCTCCACGTTGACATCGGCCATTTGCCCTGGCTAACACACACAGGGGTCCTAGTGCTGGTGCTTCCCTGCTCCACCACAGTACGGTTCAGGATATTCTGCTGGTTTGCTGAGATGGGGCTTGCTAGGGTGCCTCCCATCCTGTACTACCTCCCTGCAGTCACAGGAAGAGGGACCTTTCACATTAATGTCCCTAGCTTCCTAAGCTAAAAGACTACTACACCCCATCTTTCTACTGGCTCCATTGTTTCAGGATTTTTTCTGGGGTGATATTTTCTGAGTTTTTCAAGATCAATAAGGGAGGGTGGGAGCAACTTACTGCTTACTCCGCCATCTTGGCTCCCAGAAGTCGAAATAGGTAACTTCCTAAAACTTTGAGTTCCAACTTTTCTCCCTTCCTCCTTTCTCACCCATGCCCACTGAGAAGGTAAGCAATTCAATATAGGTTATATATGTGCAGTTATGTAAAAGACTTCCATAATAGTCATGGTGTAAAAGACTCTATTTCCATACTGTCCTGCCCCCCATTTATTCTACTCTCTCTTTTGACCTTGTACCTCCCCAAAAGTGTTTCCTTCTAATTACTCCCTCCTCCCATTTGTTCTCCCTTCTATCATCTCCCCCACACCCCACTTATCCCCTTCTCCCCTACTTTCTTGTAGTGTAAGACAGATTTTCATAACGAATTGAGTGCACATGTTATTTCCTCCTTAAGCCAAATGTGATGAGACTAAGCTTCAATTTTCCCCTCTCACCTCTCCCCTTTGCCCCTCCATTGAGAAAGATTTTTCTTGCCTCTTTTATTAGAGGTAATTTTCCACATTCCATTTCTCCCTTTCTCCTACCAATATATTCCTCTCTTATCCCTTAATTTTATTTTTTTTAGATATCATTCATTCCTATTCAACTCACCCTGTCCTCTGTCTATATATACGTATGTATATAATCCTTCTAACTTCCCAAATACTGAGAAAAGTTTCAAGAGTCACAAATATTATCTTTCCAGGTAGGAATGTAAACAGCTCAACTTTAGTAAGTCCCTTATGATATCTCTTTCCTGTTTACCTTTTCATGCTTCTCTTAATTCTTGTGTTTGAAAGTCAAATTTTCTATTCATCTCTGGTCTTTTCATCAAGAATGCTTGAAAGTCCTCTATTTCATTGAATGACCATTTTTCCCTTGAAGTATTATACTCAGTTTTCCTGGGTGATTCTGCGTTTTAATCCTAGTTCCTTTGACTTCTGGAATATCATATTCCAAGCCCTTTGATCCCTTAATGTAGAAGTTGCTACATCTTGTGTTATCCTGATTGTATTTCCACAATACTCAAACTGTTTCTTTCTGGGTGCTTGCAGTATTTTCTCCTTGACCTGGGAACTCTGGAATTTGGCCACAATATTCCTAGGAGTTTTTCTTTTTGGATCTCTTTCAGGAGATGATCTGTGGATTCTTTCAGTATTTATTTTACCCTCTGGTTGGAGAATATCAGGGCAGTTTTCCTTGATAATTTCATGAAAGATGATGTCTAGGCTCTTTTTTTGATCATGGCTTTCAGGTAGTCCCCTAATTTTTAAACTGTCTCTCCTGGATCTATTTTCCAGGTCAGTTGTTTTTCAAATGAGATATTTCACACTACCTTCCATTTTTTCATTCTTTTGGTTTGGTTTTGTAATTTCTTGGTTTCTCATAAAGTCATCAGCTTCCATCTGCTCTATTCTAATTTTTAAAGAACTATTTTCTTCAGTGAGCTTTTGAACCTCCTTTTCCATTTCCAATTCTGCTTTTTGAAGCATTCTTCTCCTCATTGGCTTTTTGGATCTCTTTTCCCATTTGAGTTAGTCTGTTTTTAAAGGTGTTATTTTCTTCAGCATTTTTCTGGGTCTCCTTTAGCAAACAGTTGACTTGCTTATCATGATTTTCTTGCATCGCTCTCATTTCTCTTCCCAATTTTTCCTTCACCTCTCTTACTTGATTTTCAAAATCCTTTTTGAGCTCTTCCATAGCCTAAGACTACTGAATATTTATTTTGGAGGTTTTGGAAGCCTTGACTTCCTCTGATGGTATGCATTGTTCTTCCTCATCAAAATGGAAGGATGGAAGAAAACACCTGCTCACCAAGAAAGTAACCTTCTATACTCTTATATTTTTTCCCTTTTTAGGGCATTTTCCCAGTCAATTACTTGACTTTTAAGTCCTTTGTCAAGTGGAGGGTATACTGTATGGATCTGTAAATTCTCAATTCCTCTAAGGTGGAACAATCAAGGGAGAGGAGTTTACTCCTCTCCTGGCCTGTGCTCTGGTCTGGGAGCAACCACAAGCTTTTCTGCCCAGGGTCTGCGAGTAGTGTTCCTTCTCCACTTTCACCACCAGCTCCACCATGCCAGTGCTGTTCCTTGCCCCAGGACAGCCACTCAGAACTCAGACTCAGATCAGCTGCTTGATTCCCTCAGGGTCTTTAGACTGAGGGCTCCAAAAATGGATGCTGCTACGACCCTGGGGCTGGGGCCAGATCGTGTTCCCTTCTCACCCAGGTGAAAGTGTTTTCTTACTGACCTTTTAAGGTGTCTTTGGCCTTTGTAAGTTGAGAAATCTGTGAACCACAGCTGCTACCCATGATTCTGTGCCCTGAAGCTTGCTCCAGTCCTGTCCCTGCTGTGCCACATGGCCAAGGCTGGGCTGCGCTCCACTCCAAGCTTCATGTAATAGACCTTTCCTGTCTGCCTTCCAGGCTTGTCTTGGGCTGGAAATCTCTTTCACTCTGTTGTTTTGTGGCTTATGCTGCCCTTGAATTTGTTTAGTCATTTTTTACAGGTATTTATAGGCTATGGTGGGGAGAGCTAGAGCACGTTCATCCTTCTTGGATCTGCCCCTCAAAATAGGTAACTTCCAAACATTCTTTCTGTTGCTGAGAGCTCCAGAAGCAGCTGCTGCCCTGCTGATTCAATCACATGCAAGGACTGCTCCAGGTTTGCTAGGGCAGGAGCTCCAATGGCACAGCCTGTGCTGGACTGCATGCTTTGTTCTCACCCAGTTCCAACAGACCCCTCCTGTAGACCTTCTAAGCTGCCTTTGATGTCTGAGGGCTGAGAAGTCTGGAAACCTCCATTGCTGTCAGTGATTCAGTCCCCCAAGGCCTGCTCTGGTTTTGCTGGGGCTGGATTTGCACTGGTGCAACCTGAGCGGGACTGTACTCCTCTCTCAACCTGGTACAACAGACCTTTCCTGTCAACCTTCCAGGTTGTCTTGGGCTAGAAATCTACCTCACTTTGTCTCTTTGTGGGTTCTGTCTGCTGCTCTAGAATTTGTTCAGTCACTTTTTAAAGGTATTTGAAGGGGTTTGGGGGAGAGCGTAGGTAAGACCTTGCCTTCACCCTGCCATCTTGGCTCTGCCCCTACAGAGGCATTTTTGTGAGCAACAGGGAAGGAGTTAGTAATGAGGGAGAGACTGAAGATCAGAGAGGGGAAGGAGGATAATAGAAGTAGCAATCTTCCAGAGAAGGGGGAAGGACCAGGATCAAGGGTACATGTGGTAAAAAGATTTTGGAAATAACAATAGGGAAAAGGAACATTCTGACTTCTTCATTATGATCAATGAGTTAAGGGGTCTGAGTGAAAGTATAATTAGAATTAGAAAGGATAAGTCAAGGACACAGAGTTATGCATCAGGAGTAAGCCATGTGTCAGTGATAAGCAAAAGACAGAAGAGGAGGGGTCTGTTAAAGGAGGCACAGAATTAGACTTTTCAAGGTTATCAGACTGCCCTCATCATTATCCCACCCATTCTTTCTCTCATCTTCAGTCTCTCCCTGTCTCCTTTTCTGATGCCTATAGAGAATCCCAAGTCTCCCCTATTCTCAAAAAAACAAACAACAACAACAAAATATTTTACAATATCTCATCCTCCTTATATCTTTCCTCCCTTTCTCAGCCAAAATGTATTGAAAAGTTATTTACAACTGTTGACTTCATTCCCTCTCTTCCAAATTATCTGGACCTTATCACTAGACTGAAACTTTTCCTTTCAAAAGCAAAGATCTCTCATTTGACAAATCATATGTTTTCTCAAACTTTAGTCATGCTGACAGATAATCTCATTATAAATAAAACTGTAAGAAAGAAAGTTGCAGTTAAATGAAAGGACAGCTACTATGAAGTTTTAAATTCATTATGGTGTTCTCATCATTCAACATTTTTAAGTTTCCATAATGAAGGCAAGAAAAATTTTTCTGAAAAGCTTAGAACATATGACTTAGAAATGTGGCGATTCTATTTCTATTCAATGCTGTTTTGTTAATTACTAAATATAACACAAGCAAAGCAGATAATCTGTATACTTACATAAGCAGTAGATTCACTTGAAGACATTTTCAATTGCAAGCAGTTCTTATGTTCACTTGAAGAGGAAGTCTCCTCCAAAACAAATCCGGTCACTACAATAGTGTCCTATTAATGGAATGCAAAGTAGGGGAAATAAGTGATTTCTAAAAAAGAAACATACACACACAACTCTAAAAAACCCCTACCATTTGGATGTCATTATGATTCTATTCAAAATCTTTACTTTAAAACAAAACCAAAAAAAAAAAAAAAAAGCAAACAGCATATACCTGTAGTAGTCACTTCTATAAAAATAAGCTGATTTGCTCATGTGTTTATTTGATGACATATGACCCTTAGAAATAAGAATTTTTCCTTGGTGACAAAGGAAGAAAGAATAAAAAAATAAATCTTGTAAAAAAATGTTTTCAGTATAAAATATTCAATATAAAAAAGAATCCTGGTTTAGTTAAAACACTACTGAATTGGGAGTCTGAAGACCTGAGTCCAAATTTCAGCTCTGCAGTTGTGGTCATACATGAAGAACAAAATGAACTAGTAGATGATTAGATTATAAAACACTATTAAGAATTTCATATAACATTCAAATTAGAGACAAACTTTCCCTTGAAAAAGGCAAAAGAAGTATGTTAGTGAATTAATATCATTACAAAATTAACTTATGAAATAAAACTAAAACATTAGGAAATACAGAATTCACATGTGAACATTGATGCTTAAACAATTTTTTTATCTCATAAACTCAAAGAATTTTAGAATTGGAAGAGACCTTAAGGGTCATAATAATTCAATCCCTTATTTTATAGGTCACAAAATTAAATTTCAGTTCCCTCTGAAACAAATGACTGGTTAAAGCCAGAAATGGAATTAGAAACTAAGTTTCTTCTCAATCCTCAGTCTGGTAATCTTTTTATGATACTGAGAGTGCTTTACTACATACCAAAACTTCTGAGTTACAGCAAAAGCAGTTGGGGTAAAGGAGGGAGGGAGGAAGAAAAGAGAAAGAAAGAGAGAGAGAGAGAGAGAGACAAATGATTTGAGACTATCTTAAAAAAGGAGAAAATTAACAAATTTTGAAACTCTAATTAAACATCAAAAAAGGACCCCAATGGAAAATACATATATATTTACAGCACTGCTTTTTGCTGTAACAAAGAATTGTAAAGAAAATGGGTGCCTACCAACAAGAGAATAGCTAAACAAATGATGATAATATGAATGTAATGGAATATTATCATATCATATGAAATGATGAAAGAGAAAAGTTCAGAGAAACCTGGGAATGCTAGTATAGACTGACAGAGTAAAGTTAACAGATCCAGGAGTATAAAATATATAGAAACATTGTAATGAGAAACTACTTTGAAAGCTAAGGACAAGGACAAATGAAATGATCAACTACAACTCCAAAGGACTGACAAAGAAGTATGTTATGCACATTCTGACTGCAGGTTGACAAATTCAAGGTGTTAAATGAAACACATTTTTGGAATGACAAATGAACAGATTTGTTTTCCTTGATTAAACTTGTTACAAAGATTATTGTTTTGACTTCTGGCGTTTTTTGTTTTGGTTTTTTTTTTTGATTGGAGGTGATTTTGGAAGGAGTAAAGGGCAACCTGATAGTGCTGCCTCCCAAAAAAAGAAGAAAATAAAGACATTTAATGAAGTTTGTTTGTTTTAATATTAAGAATAGCAGAAAGCTCAGAAGAAAAGTCAAGCAGAACATCTCTGCAAGGAATACACTGAATTTACTGAATAATTATTTTTCAAAAGCAAGTTTACATTACAAAAAAAAAAAAAATCACATTAATTTTTAGTCTTTTCCTGCTCTACTTTACATATGGAAAGGTTCAATTCTTTGATGTTTGTTAAGTTCAAAACAAAAATTTTTAAATTTAAATATGTCTAAATACAGTAAGCAAACATAAAAAAACCTTTCTTTTGTTAATATTTTGCCTATGACTTCTGATTCTAAAGGTTTCAAATATAAATCTAAATATAGTGAGTGTGTGTGTATGTGTGTGTGTGTGTGTGTGTGTGTGTGTGTGTGTGTGTGTGTGTGTATCCATGTATGTATTTCTAGTTTAACTAATTTTCTCCTCTTTGAGGATAGCTAGGCTGTAAAGGGAATAAAGCATCATGCATACAGTCAGGAAGACTCATCTTCCTGAGTTCAAATCTGGACCCAGACACTTAGTAGCTGAGTGACCCTGGGCAAATCACCTACTCCTATCTGCCTTAGTTTCCCCATATGGAAAATGAGTTGGAGAAAGAAATGGCAAAGCACTCCAATATCTCTGCTAAGAAAATCCCAAATGGGATCACAAAGAGTTGGATACAACTGAAATTACTAAACACTGACTCCTCTTTGTGGAAAACTCATTGCAGAGGTATAGAGAAACTAGATTCCTTAAAATTTCCGATAATACAATTTATACTGAATAGTCAGTTTAATCCAGAATAAAGCAGAATAAATTGTGCCTTTTATTGCCCCTACTTATTCATCCCATTCCTATTATGCACCCCCTCCCCAAAAAAAGGGGAAAAAAAGGTGGAGGGGGAGTGCTAAAGCTTGACTTACCACTATTATCACCCTTGGTTATCTGACAAGTACTAATTAACTGGTACACTTCTGTTCTATTTTAATGAATACCTGTTTAAAGTCTATTCAAAAAAAGAACTTTTTTACATGTCATCTTTAGGTGAAATGTTAATGTGAACTTACAGTTGTTTTACTGATTTTATAAATTACTACAATCATAGTATTTTTCATCTTCAGGTGACTTTGCCAAAATGTAAGAAAGTGAAGGAGATTAATTACAAATTCAACTGAATGAATCTCTCTATTCAATACTTATAATATCTTTAAGACTCTATGGAATTTTTTTCTAATCTTTGCAACCCTCATAGTAACTTCAAGAATCCTGAAAAGAAAGTCTCTCAAATTCCCAAACTACCACAAAATATACTTAATATTAAAAGTTCAGAGAATGAAGGAGATAAAAAAAGCTAGAAGTGAAAGCTAACTGGTTAAAAAAGAGTAAAAAGTACATCTCTCAGTGCAAAATCAGGAGGTTTAAAATTTTTTTTAATTAAAATTTAGTAAACAGAAAATAAAATGAGCATTTCCATTTTAAATATAGCTTATATACCAAAAGGTTTACAAAGTAAGCTGTTATTTAGAATTTGTTCTTGTTTTCTAAGGGTTTTTAATATATATGTATATATATTTAATTACCAAAATTTCCTCCCATTCCTCCCAAGCAAAGCAGAAAACAAAATTTTAAAGAAAAAAAATAGCATATATAATGAATATATCAAAAATCTGAAAATATGTGCAATGTACTACACTCATGGACCATCCACCTTTGCAAACTGTGGAGTGGGGGGTATCAAAATATGCTGATTAGTTTTGGTGAAGGATTTCTAAACCTCCTCTTTATTCTTCGTTACGAAATCCATAGGCTCCTGGTTCTATAGATCGTAATTCTAAAGGTGGAAGTGACATCATAGGCCAGCTTGTGGAACTCTCTTATCTTCCATGTGAGGAAACTGAGGGTCAGAAGGTGAAGAGACTTTCTTAAGGTCATAATGGGAACAAATATCAAAAGTGGGACCAGAACTCAGGTCCTGTGACTCCTGCCTGAGCCAGTGTTCTTCTGTGGCACAGTGAATAGAGTGGGCCTTGAGTGAAAAAGACCTGAGTTCCTATCCCACTTCAGACACCAAACACATAATAATTCCGGGCAAGTTACTTGGCCTCTGTTTGTTTCAGTTTTTCCCCATCTGTAAAATGTAAAATAAAAATAAAAGCTTTTACTTCCCAGGGTTGTTGTGAGGTTCAAAAGAGACAGCATTTATAAAGTATTTAGCACAGCGCCAGGAACATAGTCATAATGCTAATGAGAGTTAGAGATCTTCCCCACTCATTGATGGGCCTGCTCATTAAGGGAAGCTTAATTAGGGGAGGCCCAAACCTTTTCTTAATTTCTAATGAGGCACTGGTTCTCAAGGGTTGTGATGCCCTCTGTCTCTTAAAAGTGTATAAATACACTGAAGTGAGTTTTTACTTTGGGGCTTAATTTTTGGAAGGTTTGTGTGCCAGATGAGATTCTGGGCAGCCACTAAGGAGCTCCCTGACTTTGAAAACCCAGATGTTGGTGCTTCTCTCTCTGGTAACTACGTATGTATGGTCAGACAGTTGGATCTGTCTGTTGATCTGTGATGTATGTATTACTTGTTTCTCTGTTTGTACTTTCCCTGAAGTTCAGGGTGCTGACTTTTTCCCTTGAACTAAGTGAATGATATATGTGCTTGATTAAAGTGACAGTTGACTCCTCAAAAGTTGCTTTCCTTTTAGAAAAGCAGATCTAAGAACCTGGCCCTCCTATGTATGTCCAGGTCCTTGCTGATACAATGGTAGGCACTAAATCAAACATCTCACTCATTTTCCTTTTTTTCCTTCCCCTCCTTCCTTCCTTCCCTCCACTGTACTAAAGGGATGAGATTACACAGGAAAATGGAAGTGATATAAAAACAAAAACTATTAGTAAAATCTCATTATAAAATAATAAAGGAATTGTCTCTACTTATGCAGACTATATGATTAAGGCAAAAAACCCATAAAAACCTAAGTAACAAATCTCTAGCTTTGTAAAGAAAGAGAATTTAGGGGGCGGAGCCAAGATGGCGGAGTAGAAACACACAAATACGCTAGCTCCGAACCCACAGCCCATGAAATATCTGTAGTAAAGAGCTGCCAATAAATTCGGGAACAGGAGAAGCCACATAGCAGAGCGGATAAGATTTCTGTTCCAGAGGGACCTGCAAACCTCTTGCAAAAGGTCTGTCACGCTGCGGACATGGAGCCCAGCCCAGCCCTGCCCCAGCCCCTGCACCAAGAGGAGAAGATCCGAGCAGACTTCAGGGATGGGATCTCCAGAGGCGGTGCGGGTCCCTCCACCCACAGGTGACGGGGGTCGCTGAGAAGGTCTCTTTGGTGGGTTGAGAGGGGAGTGGGGTGCCCCCATACTCAGGCCCCCTTGGGAGGCAACAGCGGAGGCAGAAGCAGACCGGGGTTCCCCAAGCAGGCAGGAGCCTGGATCCATTGTTGAAGGTCTCCGCATAAACCCCCTGAGGGAACTGAGACCGTGAGGTGGCCCTGCCCCCACCTGAGCACCTGAACATAATCTCACACTGAATAGCAGCCCTCCCCCCGCCCGTAGCCCTGAGGCTGGGAAGCAGCATTTGAGCCTCAGACCCCAAGCACTGGCTGGGAGGATCTGGAGGCGAGGTGGGTGTGAGGAGAATATTCAGAGCTCAAGTCACTGGCTGGGAAAATGCCCAGAAAAGGGAAAAAAACCAAGACTATAGAGGGTTACTTTCTTGGTGAGCAGGTTTCTCCTCCCCTCCCTTCTGATGAAGAAGAGTGGTGCTCACCATCAGGGGAAGACACGGAAGTCAGTGCTTCTACATCCCAGCCCAGTTCTGGGAAAAGGCCATAAAGAGCTCAAAAAAATTTTCAAAATTATGTTAGAGAGGTGGAGGAAAAACTGGGAAGAGCAATGAAAGACTTGCTCAGTTCTGGGGAAGGCCATAAAGAGCTCAAAAAATTTTCAAAATTATGTTAGAGAGGTGGAGAAAAAACTGGGAAGAGCAATAAAAGACTTGCAAGCAAAGTATGAACAACAGATCAGCTCCCTGCTAAAGGAGACCCAAAAAAATGCTGAAGAAAATAACACCCTGAAAAATAGGCTAACTCAATTGGCAAAGGAGGTTCAAGAAGCCAATGAGGAGAAGAATGCTTTCAAAAGCAGAATTAGCCAAATGGAAAAGGAGATTCAAAGCTCACTGAAGAAAATAGTTCTTTCAAAATTAGAATGGAACAGATGGAGGCTAATGACTTTACGAGAAACCAAGAAATCACAAAACCAAAAGAATGAAAAAATGGAAGATAATATGAAATATCTCATTTGAAAAACAACTGACCTGGAAAATAGATCCAGGAGAGACAATTTAAAAATTATGGGCCTACCTGAAAGCCATGATCAAAAAAAGAGCCTAGACATCATCTTTCATGAAATTATCAAGGAAAACTGCCCTGATATTCTAGAACCA
Organism: Notamacropus eugenii; assembly: GCF_028372415.1. Taxonomy (NCBI): domain Eukaryota; kingdom Metazoa; phylum Chordata; class Mammalia; order Diprotodontia; family Macropodidae; genus Notamacropus; species Notamacropus eugenii. The sequence continues at coordinate 125,928,488 of NC_092874.1, read as the reverse complement.
GAGGGCAAAATAAATATTGAAAAGAATCCACCGATCACCACCTGAAAAAGATCCAAAAAGAGAAACTCCTAGGAATATTGTGGCCAAATTCCAGAGTTCCCAGGTCAAGGAGAAAATATTGCAAGCAGCTAGAAAGAAACAATTCAAGTATTGTGGAAATACAATCAGGATAACACAAGATCTAGCCGCTTCTACATTAAGGGATCGAAGGGCATGGAATAGGATATTCCAGAAGTCAAAGGAACTAGGACTAAAACCAAGAATCACCTACCCAGCAAAACTGAGTATAATACTTCAGGGGAAAAATTGGTCTTTCAATGAAATAGAGGACTTTCAAGCATTCTTGATGAAAAGACCAGAGCTAAAAAGAAAATTTGACTTTCAAACACAAGAATGAAGGGAAGCATGAAAAGGTAAACAGCAAAGAGAAGTCATAAGGGACTTATAAAAGTTGAATTGTTTACATCCCTACATGGAAAGACAATATTAGTAACTCTTGAAACTATTCAGTATCTGGGTACTTGGTGGGATTACACACACATACATGCACACACACACACTCATAGAGACAGAGTCCGCAGAGTGAAGTGAATAGGATGGGATCGTATCTTAAAAAAAAAAATGAAATCAAGCAGTGAGAGAGAAATATACGGGAGGAGAAAGGGAGAAACGGATTGGGGCAAATTATCTCTCGTAAAAGAGGCAAGCAAAAGATTTTTTTAGTTTGGGGGAAAAAGAGGGGAGGTGAGAGAAAAACATGAAGTTTACTCTCATCACATTCCACTAAAGGAAGGAATAAAATGCACACTCATTTTGGTATGAAAACCTATCTTACAATACAGGAAGGTGGGGGACAAGGGGATAAACAGGGTGGGGGGGACGATGGAAAGGAGGGCATGAGGAGGAGGGTACAATTTGAGGTCGACACTCATAGGGAGGGACAGGATCAAAAGAGAGAATAGAAGTAATTGGAAGCAGGATAGGATGGAGGGAAATATAGTTAGTCTTATACAACACGACTATTATGGAAGTCATTTGCAAAACTACACAGATTTGGCCTATACTGAATTGCTTGCCTTCCAAAGGGAGGGGGAGGGGAGGGAGGGAGGAAAAGAAGTTGGAACTCAAAGTTTTAGGAATAACTGTCAAATACTGTTCTTGCCGCTAGGAAATAAGAAATACAGGTAAAGGGGTATAGAAAGTTATTTGGCACAACAGGACAGAGGAGAGGATGGAGACAAGGGCAGAGAGGAATGATGGAGGAGAGAGCGGAGTGGTGATGGGGGCAATTGGAATGCTTGGTGTTTTGGGGTGGGGGGAGGGGACAAGGTGGGAGAAAATTTGGAGCCCAAAAATTCTGTGAAAATGAATGTTAAAAGTGAAATAAATAAATTAATACAAAAAAAAAAAAGAAAGAGAATTTACACTGCTCAACACTCTTCCTCTTTCCACAGTGACCCTAATCTTGAGAAAAAGATATAAAGCATTGAATACAATGAGTCTGATAGTTTTTATATACCCTCTGTCTCTTGATATCAACAAAATACCAGAAAAGACTACACCAAAATGTTTTGACTATTAATGGCTGAGTAATTACTGTTTTTCTATCCCACCTATCAATTGTATCACATAATTCCCAAGACAGTATGATACAATGTAGAAAATTGGCTGGTCACCTTATACAATAAAACTCTAAACAATCCGGAAGAAAAGTATGACACCTTTAAGAATCTTTTAGAATATAAAAACAGAAAAAAAATAGAAATAAAACCCAGTTTACTCCTATAATACGAAATCTCTCTAATTCCCTGAAAAGTATAATCATTTTGCATGAGGAAGCTCTTCTTGTCTAATATCTTTATTGCCTTTTAAGAGTAAGTGATAAGGCTTAAACGTGTTGCTGAAAAAAAATAAATCATCAGAAATCTAACTACAAATCTACTTCTATACATTCCATCACACCTAAGAGTTGTTACACTACTCCTTCTCAATCAATCTTCTTCAAAACTGAAAAATAATTCATACAGAACAGTGTAATGGAGCAGTACTCCAACGTTTTGGTCTCATGACCCCTTTTACTCTTAAAAATTGAGGACTCCCCAAAGAGCTTTTTGTTAATATTATGATAGTTATAACTATCAATATTTACCATATTAACATTTAAATATCTTAGTATTATTATGAAAATAGTTTTGAACTTTTGGCCCCCTGGAAAGGGGCTCAGGGACCTCCAGGATTTGAAAGGCTACACTCTGAAAACCGCTGAGATTAAGAGAAAGCAGCAGTCAGGAACACATGGATCAAATACCGTGCTCTACCACAAGGTGGCAGTATCACTTTGTCTCTCAGGATCCTAAGCAACTCTCAAGACAATAAATTAAAGAGAAAGTGCTCATCTGCAGTCATAAAGTTCCTCACCAAGAGTTCCCTACACCAATGAAATAATAGGTCAGATAAAAAATATTTAAGAGAACACAGAAACAAAAAATTATTAAAATAATTAACTAACCTCACTAGCTTGCATACAAACCTACCCAAAAATACTCTTCCAAAAGATAAGAACTAAGGTTAAATAAAACTATTTCTAAATAAAAAAATAAAAATCCCTTACCCCTTGATGTACAATTTTTGCACACTGTTCAGCTAAATTTCCAAAGAATAATACATTGATTGTGCTGGTTTCTGGATGACATTTCTCTCTCTCTGTGAGGAATATAGGATTAAAAAACATATATTGTCATAAAACATTTTTCACACACAAGAAAAATGATAAAAAAGTAAAATTATACAAGTCTATTTTATTTTTACATTGAAATGAAATTATGAATTGCAATTAAAATTTTTAGTTTATAATACTTAAAACATTTCAACAATACCATATAAAATACTACTTACTATACTGTAATAGTAAATAACATCTTACTAATCATTGAAGATGAAAGTATCACAAATTTCAATTTAAATAATCTTTTACCTAATTTTCTAAGGGAGAAATAACTAAGTACCATACTTTAATAATTCTTCTAGTATTTATTTTCCTTCAAATTCTCTTCCATAGATATTTTATAAACTACAAGTTTCCTTTAAGCAAATTATTGCTCAATTTGGACTCTACAATGGTTCATACCAAAAAACGAAACCATTTTTATTGAATACTAATCAATATTCTCACATTTCTTCAATGTTATTTTTGTCTTTGCTTTTCATGCCCTGAATACAAATGAATTTTACCATAAATTTTCAATGTCAAAGCCTGATACTGCTAATGTGATGGAATCACTACACTCTTTTCTTTCCACTTATTTTATAAAAGATAATTCTGCTTGTCTAAGTAAAAAGAAATGAAAATGATTAACCTCACTAACAACTTTCAAAAGGCATAAGTAAATTTTACATATATGTACACATATAAAAGTTCTCCTACTTAAATAAGATGCATGCCATACTTTACCATAGGTAAAGTAACACTTTCTTTCCCTCCAATGCACATCTATCCTCTTTCAAATAAAGTCAAAATCTTCTTCTTCCAAGAAACTTTCCCAGATAAACTATAACTGAACTGTAATCATTCAAAGACTGACATTGCTTAATATTTTGCTTGGATTGCATTAGCTTATATTTACTCATACATCACTTTGTAAGTATTCAAACTGTAATTAGGCTCCAGACTCTGATTATAATAGCTCTTTTAAATAGCAGTTTAAGGTTTGTAACTCATGTTACATAAATTATTTCATTCTTACAACAACCCAGTGATACAGATGCTAATATTCCCATTTTACAAACAAGGACTCCCAGGCTGCGTGAGATTAAGTAACTCCCCCAGGGTCACAGAGCTACTAAGTATCTGAAGTACTTAGGTGCACAGGTACCCCTAAGTCCAGCATTCCATCCATTAAGACCTAGTAATTCAGAAATTGGTTCACATTCTAATGTTCTCCCACAGCATCAGGCACAGTAATTTGTTACTATTAGATGCTCAATGAATATTTACTAAATGAATAAATGCTCTGTCTCTACTATGAGCTTAGATTCTTTGAAGACCGTATCTTGGCAGCTGAGAGAAGAATGTACTGAAATTGGGTGAAACTTGAGGTTGAGAGAACAGTTAGAGAATGCTATTGCAAGAGAACAATGAGAGGTGATGAGAGACCAAAACAGGATTGTAGCTGTGTGAGTTAATAGGAGACAACATTTAAAAGACATGCTGTGAGGGCATCAATTACAAGATTTGGTGTAAGTAAAAGTGAGCATACCTAAGTCATATCCAATTTGCAGACAAAAGAAATGACCACTGTAACATCCTTTACAAGTGGTCATCCATAGTCTGCATGGAATTTCTAAGGAAAATTCGCTACTTCCCAAAGTAGTCCATTCTACTTTTGGACAGTTCTCCAATTGTTGGGACAATTTTGCTAACATCAGACCCAAATGTATCTCTTTTTTTAACTTCTACCCCTTGCTCCTATTTCTGCCCAGTGAAGACAAAAAGAAAAAAATCTAATCCTTCCACAGAATACTCCATGTAGTAATTGAGGACAGCCAGCTAGCCTGCCCTGCCTAAGTCTTCTGTGTTATACAAGGCAAACATCTCTAATTCCTTCAGTTTCATATGATATGATCATTATGACATGGATTCAAAGGCCCTATACCATTTTGATCACCCTTGTTTATCAAAGTCTGTTTCTCTTTATTTTTGGAGGGTTTTTTTTTTTTATGTTCACAAAGCACTTAACATGTTATCTTATCTGATGCTCACAACACCCATGTTTATTGGGTGATAGTTACCTCAATTTTACTGAGCAAAGTTAAGCAACTTACTCAGGGTCACACAGTGTTGTCTTCCTGACTTCAGGCCCAGGGCTCTATTTACTGTTCTGCTTATATACAATAGGACCTGAAATTTCAAGAACTATCCTCTTTTTCACTTTTACTGTCTATAAAGGTGCTCATTTGGGTTGGTATTTGTTAAGTTCAGAAAAAAATTTTTTGTGAGTAAAGTAAGATGAAATATAAAGACAGTGAAATTAATATCTTTTGTCCAGTCTTTGTCGGTCAGCATTCTCTAGGAACTTATATTTATGAGCACAAAGACATATTTGCTACAGGCAAACTGACTTCAGAAACCTAAAATATAGTTATCAAAAAAAAAATTTCTTCTCTCTCTCATCTTAAAAAAAAAAAGCATTTCTGCATTCTATAACACTATATTTTAATTTTGGTATTTCTTCAGCCTGGAAAATCAATCAAACATTTACTGAGTGTATACTAAGGAAGAATAAAAAAAATACATATAACATAGTTCCTGCTCACATGTGGTTTACAGGATAGCTGGGGAAATAAGGCATAAGGGTATGGAGCACACACACTCTCAGGGACATGCACACACATTCAAAGTTGACTAATTATAAAGAAAGTAAGGAAAGAAAAATATGAAAAATACAAGCACATACAAGAAGACATACAAAGTGATACATGTACCATCAACTGTGGTGTTTTTGCTAAACTATTTCACAGGAATATACTTTGCTTTGGGTTTGCTGGTTTTTCCATGTGCTTGTTTATGCTTGCTGAGTGAAAAGAAAATTACCAATTTAAAAATACAATAAAAATACAATACTATGAGAAACAGAAATGTGCGATACAAACAGCTAAGTGCTGTACAGGATTCAGAGGAGGGAGAAATCACTTTGGGATACTATGAATGGTCAGGGAAGGTAACATATTGAAGTAGGAAGATAATCCTTGAAAAACAAGTGGGATTTGTAAAGGAGAAAGGGAAGGGAGTCCAGGTAGGAAGAAAAGAGTGAGCAAAAGCACAAAAATTAGAATGCACAAACCATGTTTGAGGTACAAATCATAGCAGTCTGACTGGAACAAATACTTTTGTGGGTGAACAGTAGAAAAATGTTGAAAAGGTAGTGTGGGATCAGATTGTGTAGAGTACTTAACAATTAGGTGAGGAATTTTAATATAAGACTATAAAGCAAAGGTTTACTTCCAAGTGGATGAGTGCTATAGGTTAACTTCTGTTTCTTATATTACACACCTTGTAATATTATCTTCAAAAAGGCTGTTCCATCTCCAAGTTGAGTTAAAGAGTAGATAAGTGAAACTGTCCCCTGAAATTTTAAAAACAAAAAAAAGGGAAAAAATTAAACAATAGTTGAAAGGCACTGGGAAATCTGATTTCAATTTCAACAAAGATCCCCTATGGGTAGAGCTTTATGCTGAATATAGAAGTAATTCAGATGGAATAAAGACTTAGGATCTTGCCTCATTTACAGAAAACTACATAAATGTCTTGGTATTCTAGATACCTGCCTTGTCATAGCAATTCAATAAAGGTCAGGATATAGGTATTCCCCAAGACTTAGCCAAAAAAAAAGGCACAACAGCACATCAATCAACTGGGGGGGACTGCTTTTCAGCAGCTTTAATAACTATTATAAAGCCTGGATACTCAGGTTCATGTATTCCCCTTCAAACACCCACTCAATTCAATTTGGTAAGCATTTATTAAATGCCTACTACATACAAGGCACTATGCTTAGTGTCCTTATCTTCAAAGAGTTATTACAAGGAAACCACAAGCATATATATAAATAACAACATACCTAAATGTCAATAAATATAATGTGATTCTGAAGGGGTAAGAACAACAAAACAAAAAAACAACAAAAAAAACAACAAAACAACAAAACAATTCAGAGAAGGATGCCTACAGAAGGTTACATTTCATCGGAGACTTGAAGTATGCTAGCGAGTCTCAGAGGTGGAAGTGAAAAAGGAAAAGTGTGCCAGGCATAGGGGCCAGACAGCCTAATGCAAACAGAAGGAAGCCTGAAATGAAATTTCCATATAAGTTTCAACACACTGGCCAGTTTAGCAGGAACAAATGAAGGGCACTAAATGTGGTATCAGTCTGCAAAGAGAGGTTGGAGCCAGATTATGATTGGCTTTAGGGAGCCACTTAAGCAGGATGGTAATACAGTCACACTCAAGCTTTTATATCAACTCAGCAACTCTGTAGAAGATAGGAGAGTAAAGCAGGGATACAAATTAGAAGCTGTCTCAATAATAGGTGTATTTAAGTGCTCACTATGTGCCAGATACTGTGATAAGGTCTGGAGATAAGAAGAAAAGCAAAACACGGTACTTGTTCTCAAGAAGTTCACATTTTAATGTGGAAAACAGCATGCAAATAAGTTTTCATACAAGATATATACAGGGCAAATTGAAAGTAATCTAACAGGTCAGGCAAGACATGATATGGGCCTAAACTAAAGCAGCAGGTATAAATGCAGAAAAGAGGCAGCTGTGTGCTGGACCTGGAGTCAGGAGACCAGAATTCAAATCCAGCCTTGAAACAGTCACTAGTTATGTCTGCTTCAGTTTCCTCATTTGTCAAACAAGGATAATAATAAGCATCTCCCTCACAGGTTGTTGTGAGGTTAAAATGAGATTTTTTTTTTTTTTTGCAAATCTTAAAGCACTAAGTAAATGCTAGTTATATAAGACAAATGTGAGAAATATTTTAGTAGTTGGCAAGACTAGATATGGAGTATGAGGAGATGAACAGTCAAAAATGACTCCAGAGTTGTGAACTTTGTTAACTAGAAGGAAAGTGATTTCTTCAACGTTAATAAGAAAGTTCTAAAGAATAGTAAAGTTTGTGGTAAAGAGAATGAGTTCTATTTTAAACATGTTAAATTTGAAATGCCTAAGGCTGACTCAGGTAGACAAGCCAACAGGCAGGTGGTGATACAGAACTGAAGCTAAAGAGAGATAAGATAATAGATTTGAAGCTACAGACCATACAGTCCAACTCCCTCACTTTACAGATAAGGAAACTGAGACCATGAGCTTAAGTGAATTTGGATTTTCCAAGGTCAAAAAGGTGGCAAAGCTAAAATCTGAACTGAAGGCCTCTGACTCCAAATCCAGGGTCCTTTCCACAGTAACTCATTGGATTTGTAGATTCAGGAGTAATCTGCATACAGATAACAATTAAACCCAATGGAACTAATCAGATCACTAGGAAAGAGACAGTGGAGAAAAGAGGGACCGAGGGACCAAAATTGATGCCTGAGGTACAGCCACAAGGATATGACTGTCCAGCAAAATAGACTGAGAAGTAGCAATATGCTAGGAGGAAACAATGTCATAAAAATCCAGCACAAAGAGTATCCAAGAAGAGAGAAAGGTCAATACTAGCAAATGTTGCAGAGAAGTCAAGAAAGCATTATGAGATTATTAGTAACTCTAAACTCCAGCTTTAATGGAATTGCTATGAGGAAAGCCCTTTTGAAAACTTAAAGTGTTGTATGTGTAAGGGCAAGCAAAGTAGGATCTTTTGCTGTTTTTGTTTTACTAAAAGTACCTCTGAATAATTTGATTAAGGAAGATCTCTCCCACCTATTGTTGGGCCTGGAAGATTTGTAGGAAGGTCCACACCTTTTGTTAATGAGGCACTGGTTCTCAAGGGATGTGATGCCCTCTGGTTCTAAAAAGCATATAAAGATTCTGAGGTGCGGTTTTATTTGGGGGCTTACAGATTGAAAGTGTTTGTTTGGAAGATGGCGGAGTGAAAGCAACGACTCACCTAAGCTCCTGGAAAAACTCCTTTGGATATTTCTGGGGGGAGAGTCTGACCAGACTTTGGAGGTGTAGAATCCAGTGGGAGACGGACTTTGACAGATTCGGAGCCCAGGCTGGACTGGAAGGTCCACGGGAGGGATCTGTTCCGCGGGGGTAAGACCCCGGCGCGCAGCGCGGTCGGCGCGGCAGGGCGGAGGTGACCCGAGGGGCCCGAGAGTGGCGGGCGAGACCAGCGGAGCAGGAGATAAGCCAGGCCGAGCCAATGATATCAGCGCAACAGCCTTTGAAATCTTCAGCCTAAAGGCGGGACTTCAGTGGGTCACTACTTGAACATCGAGGAGCTGGGATGCCGGAGTGATCAGTAAGTGCTCTCCCCTCCCCCCCATGACCGTAAGGGAACCATAAAATTCTTCCCCAGATTAATCCTGGATCAGCGGGTACAGCAGAAGGGGGCGGGTGGTCTCATAACACCAGAGGCTGGAGAGGTGGCAAAGGGGGATTCTTCCTACCGTGGTGGAGGCTATCTGGAGGGACAGACGACCCAGGGCAGAGAAAAATTCGCACTGAGACCCAAGCAAGCCTCAGCCCGGGAGACGAGCCCCAGGAGGGGCGGGAACACGCATTAGCCTCTAGGCGTGCCCCAGCCCTCCAGGGGAAAAGGGAAGACAATAGGGAAGCTGGGATCACCATCCCCCTGGACCTTGCCTTTGCCTCAGGCCAGCTGAGGAGATAGCCTGAGACCAGACCACACCTCCCACACACCTATCAAGCTAAACCCAGGGTTGATCTGGGAAACAACAACAACAAAAAAAAAGCCTGCTTTTAGCCTAGACAAACATCAACTCAACTTAAAAGATCTGTATCTTCTGACTGAAAGAACCAAAAGCTACAACACTCAGCCAACATCATGAATCGGAAAAAGCAGACGAAAAGTGAAAAAACCATAGAATCTTTCTATGGGGATAAGGACCAAAACACAAACACCAAAGAGGTCAGAGCTGAGACTGTACTTCCATCTGAAACCTCAGATGGGACTATGAATTTCTCGCAAGCACAACTAGATTACCTGGAACGTCTGAAGAAGGATATAAAAGAAAAACTGGCCAATGATTTTAAAACCATAAAAAAAGAATTCACTGATGAGAACATCAATCTGAAAAAGAAAATTGAAGAAATGGAAAAGGAAGTTCAAAAATTAACTGGAGAGAATAATTCCCTAAAAGGAAGAGTTAATCAAACGGAAAAGGAAACTCAAAACCTAATAGGGAAAATTGATCAGATGGAAAAGGAAACCCAAAACCTAACTGGGAAAATTGGTCGAATGGAAAAAGAAGTACAAAAATTAAATGGAGAAAATAGCTCCTTAAAGGGAAAAATTGGCCAGATGGAAAAGGAGATGCGAAAGCTAACTGAAGAAAACAATACGATCAAGATTAGAATTGGGCAAGTAGAAACTAATGACTCAATGAGGCAACAAGAATCAGTCAAACAAAATGTAAAGAATGAAAAGATAGAAGAAAATCTAAAATATTTAATTGGAAAAACAACTGACCTGGAAAATAGATCCAGGAGAGAAAATCTAAGAATTATTGGCCTGCCAGAAATCCATGATGAAGAAAAGAGTCTGGATAATATCTTCCAGGAAATCATCAAGGAAAACTGCCCAGAAGTACTAGACTCAGAGGGCAAAATAGTCATCGAAAGAATCCACCGTTCCCCACCGGAAAGGGATCCCAAACTCAAAACCCCAAGAAATATAGTTGCCAAATTCCAGAGCTATCAAGTGAAGGAGAAAATACTACAAGCAGCCAGAAAGAAACAATTCAAATATCAAGGACACACAGTCAGGATCACACAGGACCTTGCAGCTTCTACATTAAAAGATCGAAAGAATTGGAACCCAATATTCCGTAAGGCAAAGGAGTTGGGACTCCAACCGAGGATCAACTACCCAGCAAAGTTCAGCATAACATTTCAGGCAAGGAGAAAGTCATTCAACGAAATAAGGGATTTCCAGAGCTTCCTGACCAAAACACCAGAACTCAATAGACAATTTGATCTTCAAATGCAGGTCTCCAGAGAATCATAAAAAGGTAAACAGAGGGGAAAAAACAAAAACAAAAACTTGCAACTCAATTAGGGCAATCTGTTTACCTCCCTGTAAGGGAAGATGATACCTGTTAATCTTGAGAACTGTGCAGCTATTATGATAAAAGGGATATATGTAGAGGGAACGGGCATAAAGTAAATGATGTCATGTCAAAAATATGATTTAAGTATGAGAAGGGAATGTAATAGGAGGTGTGGAAAGGGGGAAGCAGAAAATGGCAAATTATATCACAGGAAGAAGTACAAAACCATAGTAGAGGGAAGGAGGGGAGGGAGATGAGCATTGTTTGAGAGGTACTCTCATCTGATTTGTTCAAAGGAGGGAACAATAACCTTAAGCAGATAATCCTAACTAGCTCTATAGGTAGTAGGAGGGGAAGGGGGAAGAAAGGGGAGGGTGGCTAAAAGGGAGGAAAGAAGCAATAAGAGTAAAGGGGACTAAAAGGGAGGGGGGCTAAAAGAAGGAGGGGAAGGCTGCAGGAGGAGGGGGAGAAAAGTGAATACTATTGAGGAGGGGAAGGGAGACGGGAGAGTTAAAAGCACAAATGGTGGGAAAGAGGGTGGAAGGAAATACACAGATTGTAATCATAACTGTGAATGTGAATGGGATGAACTCTCCCATAAAACGGAGACGGATAGCAGAATGGATTAAAAGCCATAATCCAACAATATGCTGCTTACAAGAAACACATTTGAAACGGGGGGATACACATAGGATAAAGGTCAAAGGATGGAGCAGAATATATTGTGCTTCAGCTCATGTAAGAAAGGCAGGAGTAGCAATCCTAATCTCAGACAAAGCAAAAGCAGAAATAGATCTAATCAAAAGGGATAAGGATGGAAACTATATCCTACTAAAAGGCACCATAGACAATGAAGCAATATCATTACTAAACATGTATGCTCCAAGTGGTATAGCATCCAGATTCTTAGAGGAGAGGTTGGGGGAGTTGAAGGAAGAAATTGATAGCAAAACTATACTAGTGGGGGACCTCAACCTCCCCCTCTCTGAACTCGATAAATCCAACCTTAAAATAAACAAGAAAGAGGTTAAGGAGGTAAATAAAACTCTGGATAAGGTAGATATGATAGATCTTTGGAGAAAATTAAATGGGAATAGAAAGGAATATACCTTTTTCTCAGCGGTACATGGAACATTTACAAAAATTGACCATGTACTAGGACATAAAAATCTCACAATCCAGTGCAGAAAGGTAGAGATAATCAATGCATCCTTTTCAGATCATAATGCATTAAAAATTACATGTAATAAAAGGTCATGGAAAGAGAAACCAAAAATCAATTGGAAACTAAATAATCTAATTCTAAAGAAGGATTGGGTTAAAGAAGAAATCATAGAAACAATCAACAACTTCATTCAAGAGAATGACAATAGTGAGACAACGTACCAAAACTTATGGGACGCTGCAAAAGCAGTTATTAGGGGAAGTTTTATATCTCTGAATGCTTACATAAATAAAATAGAGAAAGAGGAGATCAATGACTTAGGCTTGCAGTTGAAAAAGCTAGAAAAAGAACAAATTGAAAATCCCCAAGTAAATACCAAATTAGAAATACTGAAAACCAAAGGAGAGATTAATAAAATTGAAATAAAGAAAACTATTGAATTAATAAATAAAACCAATAGTTGGTTTTATGAAAAAACTAATAAAATTGATAAACCTTTGGTTAATCTGATCAAAAAAAAGAAAGAAGAAAACCAAATTACTAACATTAAAAATGAAAGGGGTGAACTCACCTCCAATGAGGAGGAAATTAAAACAATAATTAGAAACTACTTTGCCCAACTTTATGCCCACAAATTCGACAATCTAAACGAGATGGATGAATATTTTAAAAAATACAAATTGCCCAGATTAACAGAAGAGGAAGTTGAATACTTAAACAACCCCATCTCAGAAAAAGAAATTGAACAAGCCATCAATGAACTCCCTAGGAAAAAATCTCCAGGGCCAGATGGATTCACAAGTGAATTCTATCAAACATTTAAAGAACAGTTAATTCCAATACTACATACACTATTCTTGAAAATTGGGGAAGAAGGAGTCCTCCCAAATTCTTTCTATGATACAAATATGGTCTTGATACCCAAACCAGGAAGAGACAAAACAGAGAAAGAAAATTATAGACCAATTTCCCTAATGAATATAGATGCAAAAATTTTAAATAAGATTTTAGCAAAACGAATACAGCATCTTATCACGAGATTAATACATTATGATCAGGTAGGATTCATACCAGGACTACAGGGCTGGTTCAATATTAGGAAAACTATTAGCATTATCGACCACATCAACAACAAAGCTAACAAAAACCACATGATTATCTCAATAGATGCAGAAAAAGCTTTTGACAAAATACAACATCCATTCCTACTAAAAACATTGGAGAACGTAGGAATAAAGGGAACTTTCCACAAAATAATAAGCAGTATCTATCTAAAACCTTCAGCAAGCATTATATGCAATGGGGATAAGCTAGATGCATTCCCAATAAGATCAGGGGTGAAACAAGGTTGTCCATTATCACCACTATTATTCAATATGGTACTAGAAATGTTAGCTGTAGCAATTAGACAAGATAAAGATATTCAAGGAATTAGAATAGCCAAAGAAGAAACTAAGTTATCACTCTTTGCAGATGATATGATGATTTACCTAGAGAATCCCAGAGATTCAAGTAAAAAATTACTTGAATTAATAAACAACTTTGGCAAAGTTGCAGGGTACAAAATAAACCCACACAAATCCTCTGCATTCCTATATATTAGCAACAAAGTTCAACAGCAAGAGATAGAAAGAGAAATCCCATTTAAAGTTAGGGTAGACAGTATAAAATACTTAGGAGTCTACCTGCCAAAACAAACCCAGGGACTATATGAACACAATTACAAGACACTTTTTGCACAAATAAAGTCAGATTTAAGTAAGTGGAAAAACATTAGTTGCTCATGGGTAGGCCGTGCTAATATAATAAAAATGACAATTCTACCCAAATTAATATACTTATTTAGTGCCATACCAATTAAACTATCAGACAATTACTTTCTAGAGCTGGATAAAATAATATCAAAATTCATTTGGAAAAACAAAAGGTCCAGAATATCAAAGGGACTAATGAAAAGAAATGCTTGGGAAGGTGGCCTAGCGCTACCAGACCTTAAACTGTACTATAAAGCAGCAATTATCAAAACCACTTGGTATTGGCTAAGAAACAGAGAGGTAGACAAGTGGAATAGACTTGGCACTCAAGATGCAGTAGGCAAGGAATATAGCAACCTTCTGTTTGATAAACCCAAGGACCCCAGCTTCTGGGATAAGAACTCATTGTTTGACAAAAATTGCTGGGAAAACTGGATAACAGTGTGGCGGAAATTAGGCATAGACCCATACCTGACACCGTACACAAGAATAAAGTCCAAATGGGTACATGATTTAGGTATAAAGATTGATACCATGAACAAACTGGAGAAGCAAGGAATAGTGTATTTATCAGATCTATGGAGAAGGGAAGAATTCTTTACTAAAGGAGAGATAGAATGCATTATGAAATGCAAAATGGATAACTTTGAGTACATTAAACTGAGAAGTTTTTGCACAACCAAACCCAATGCAACCAAAATCCGGAGGGATGTAGTAAATTGGGAAAAAATTTTTACAGCTAAGCTCGGGGATAAAGGCCTCATTTCTAGAATATATAGAGAACTGACCCAAATGTATAATCATACAAGTCATTCCCCAATTGATAAATGGTCAAAGGATATGAACAGGCAATTTTCAGAGGAAGAAATTAAAGCTATCTATAATCATATGAAAAAATGCTCTAAATCACTATTGATTAGAGAGATGCAAATCAAAACAACTCTGAGGTACCACATCACACCTATAAGATTGGCAAACATGACAGAACAAGAAAATGATAAATGCTGGAGAGGATGTGGGAGAGTTGGAACACTAATTCATTGTTGGTGGAGCTGTGAGCGCATCCAACCATTCTGGAGAGCAATTTGGAACTATGCCCAAAGGGCTACAAAAATGTGCATACCCTTTGACCCAGCAATATCGCTACTAGGACTATATCCCCAAGAGATCATAAAAATGGGAAAGGGTCCCACATGTACAAAAATATTTATAGCAGCACTCTATGTAGTTGCCAAAAACTGGAAGCCAGGGGGATGTCCATCAATTGGGGAATGGCTGAATAAATTATGGTATATGAATGTAATGGAGTACTATTGTGCCATAAGAAATGATGAACAAGAAGACTTCAGAGAGGCCTGGAAGGACTTATATGACCTGATGCTGAGTGAAAGGAGCAGAACCAGGAGAACTTTATGCACAGCAACAACCACAGTGTGTGAGAGTTTTTTCTGGTAGACTTAGATTTTTGTAATAACACAAGAACTTCTGAAAAAAAAAAAAAAATCCCAATGGTGGACCTCAAGGCAAAATGCCTTTCACACTCAGAGAGAGAAATATGGAAGTCACTCACATAATGTAGCAGATCATGTTTGTGTATGTGTATCTGTTTGTGTATCATGTTCTGATTTGTTATACGGATTCTTTCATTTATCTTAGTCTGACTACATAGCATGACTATAGTGAAAATATACTCAATAGGAAAGTATATGTAGAATCTATACAGAATTGTATGCAGTCGTGGGGAGGGAGGGAGGTAGTGGGGGGTGGGTGGGGAGGGATAAAATCGCAATTGTATGGCAGTGATTGTTAAACATTAAAAAAATTAAAAAATTAAAAAAAAAAATAAATAAAAAAAATAAAAAAAAGAAAGTGTTTGTTTGGCCAGACCAGGACTCTGGACAGCTGCTAAGGAGCCCCTCCCCCTTTGAAAATCCAGATGTTGGTGCCTATGGTTAGCCTATAGGTTATGGACCTATTTGTTGAATTGTGATTATGCTCCAACAGAGGAAGCCATGTCTGTAGATCTTGGATTTCTCTGTTATTTTCTCTGAAGTTCAGGGTGCTGACTTTTTCCCGTAAACTAACTGAATGATATACATGCTTGATTAACATGACTGTTAACTCCTCAAAAGTTGCTTTTCATTTTAAAGAAGTAGATCAAAGAACCTGTGATAGCAGGCCCCTCTGTATATGTCGGGGTTCTTACTGTTACAATATGTCAGTTATTATCATTATCATTGTTTACTCAACATTTTCCCCTACTATACATATACCTCCATGAGGGAAGGGACAATTTTATATTGAACTTTGTGTCTTATCCAAAAGCTAGTAATAGTGTTATACACAATGACTGATTTAAAAATATTTGCTGAACTGAAATGGCTAGAATTGCATACAATATTTTAATTAGCCTCCTTTTTACAGAAGGACTAAAAGAAACACAATATGCAAAGACTTTCTTTGTTTTAAAGACAACCATGTGGAATTCAAAATACATTTTCAAATTAGTCATAAATGCTGACTGTTCCCAATGTAATGCAAAATCCCCTAATATCTCAGATACTTATGAGGCTGTGTGATGCTAGGCAAAGTCACTTAACCCTGTTTGCCTCAGTTTCCTTGTCTGGAAAATGAGCTGGTCAAGGGCAAATGACTCCTGTACCTTTGCCAAAAAAATCCCCAAATTGTGTCAAGAAGAATCAGAGACAACTAAAATAACTGAACAAAAACAAAAACAAATGTGGGAACTGCCCTGAATTAACACCTAATGTCTGATCCCATAAAAACTAAAATAAGAAGTGTAAATGTTAATTTTATTATAGATCCCAAATATTTCTATTCAACAAACATTAATGTTAGTCTTATTATAAATCCACAGACCTTAGGAAAAAAAATCCAAAATGGTAAAAGAATATTTCTAAAAGGCATTTATGACCAATAGAATTAAACAATTCTAGTAGTATATTCATATAATGTAGATAGTCAGAAAATGAAAGGATCTATTTAAGAACAAATTTAACAGTAATATGTCTTTTTTCAACTTTTTCCAAACTAGTATTTTACTAGTTTCCAAAAACTTCATCAAATTATCTTACTAATTAGTCACATCATCAACAATTATGATTTTTAAAATAAATTTTAAAACAAACATAAGAACAGTAGTGTCTACTAGGATTAAAAACATTAAGACAAAGATTATGGCTGAACATCAGACTTGCTAGGTTTGTTTTTTATTTGCTTTGACAAGTATATTTTAATCTTCAAAATGCAGCAGAATAGTTCAGAAAGTACCACTAAGTGTGAAGCAATATATTTTGAAAGACTAATTATACCTTAATCAAATCTTTCACAGAAACACTATACTATAAATCTTTGCTGAGAAGTAGAGATGAAACCAACACATTTCTTGTGAAAATCAGAAGTGTTATTGAAGAAAAGATTAAAATATTCTACTGCATATGATCAACAATAATTCCCACCTAACTTTATGCCCAAATGAAAGGAGCATATGTTATAAAATTAAGTGGGAGAAAGGAGTAACTCACTAAAACCCTATTGGTGGAGCCATGAATTGTTTGAACCACTACGAAAAACAATTCGGAGTAATGCTAATAAAATCACTACCTCTCATTCAGAAAGTACATGTACTATGGTATACTTCAAGGAGAACAAAAACTGTATGTTCACTACTATGCATATATACTGCCATCAAAAACAGGGAAATAAATTTTTTCATAGAGCTAATAACTAAAAGAAAGCTGGGTACCTATAAATTAAGGAATGTTTAGACAAAATGTGGTATATGAATATATGAAAACATTATTATGCTATAAGAAATGAAGATTTCAGAAAAAACTTGGGAAGAGTGGTATGAACACAGAGCAGAGCAAAAAACCAGGAGAATAATTCACAGAATGACCACAATAACATAAAGGAAAAACCATCATCAATACATCTACCTTCCTATTGGTATTACCTATTTTTTTTAAAGGTAGCATACATACAAAGATTAAAATATCTAGAGACCTGGTTAAAGCATGGTTAACTGAGGCTGTGGAGGATATTAAATATTTAGAGATTTTACAAGATAGGCATTAAGAACAAATAACTAACAAAGTTAAGATTTGTAGAATAAGAAAAGCAGTGAAGATTCAAACAGCAAAGTGTGTTGTTGTCAGGTGACTATGAAGATGATTTAAACCCTCAGATTCTTTCAGCCCTGTGTTCAGGGCACCCAATGAGATACATTAAAAATTTGCCAAATGCAATTAAACAAGGTACAAACATTTTCAAAAACTTTCAAGCTATATGTGTACAAATCCAAAGCAAAGTTCTAAAAGGAGGTTCTGACCATCTTTCCCCAATTTTCCAGCTCCCTTTTGTGTATCATCTTCCTCTTTGAGTAAGTCAATAAGCATTTATTAAACATCTATCCTGTGCCAGGCCCTGTAGTAAGCATTTGGGGATACAAAGATAGGCAAGGAGCCCTCAGAGCTCACAATCTAATGGGGGAAACAAGAAAACTTATATATAAACAAACTATACACAGGATAATTAGGAAATAATTAACTGAAGCAAGGAACAAGGATTAAGAGGGACTGGGAAAAGCTTCCACTAGATATGGGATTTTACTTGAGACTTAAAGGAAGTCAGGGTAACTTGGAGGAAGAGATGAAGAGGGAGAGCATTCGAGGAAGGGGGTGAGCCAGAGCAAATGCCCAGCACCAAGAGATATAAAGTCGTGTTCATGGAACAGCAAGGAGTCCAATATCACTGGATTAAAGAGTGTATGTGTTGTGGGGAAAGAGGGGAGGAGGAATGAAAGAGTAAGAAGACTAAAAAGGTTGCAGGACAGAATTGGTTATGAAGGGCTTTGAACGCCAACCAGAGGATTTTGTGTTAAATCCGGGGGTAGCAGGATCAAAGACAATAGATGGTAGGAAGTGATCCAAGGCTAAAGCTTGGCAGGGTGCAACTATTGATATGATAAGAGAGTCAGGGACTCAAGAAGAAGATTTCGAGTAGAACTGAACTGGTTCACCAAAGGGTCAAGATGGAGAAAAAAAGCAGAAGGCATAGTCTGGAGGTGATGATGGCCTGGGAAAGAATGGAAGGGTCCAGGGATTAAATGTCACAGTGTGGACAAAGAGTAGGGTTTGGTAATGGAAGCCAAAAGGAAAGGTAGAAAAGCATAGATTATGGCTAGATAAAGGGATTTCTGAATTAAAATGTTGCTCCTTATGGGCACAGGCTGTCAGTCCTTCTGCTTATATTTGTATCTCCTATGTATGGAACATAGTAAGTGTTTAATTAATTCTAGTTGGAGACTTGTCTGAATTTACCAACCCCATCTTTGACAGGAAAAGTAAAATAATCAAGAGATTGTGAATAAAAACCAGATAATAAGGAAAACCTAGGGGACCTCTGAAAATTAAATATCTGCTGCTGGGTATATTCTTGAAACAAATAATACTATAGATATATATACACAAATGTATGTATTGTGCATATACGTATATATGTGCAAATATATATAATACACATATATTTATTAGCACGCTTTTTACGAAAAGGAATTTCGAATTCTTAAAACTCCTTACCTGAATAAATTTGTTAGTATAATCACAGTCAAGTTGTAGAGTTCTGAGATCCACTTCTTCAAAGTAGCTTGGTAATTGAACTTCAGGAACTCCATTGACTTCCTTTATTAGGTGAAGGGGCATATTTGCATTTAAAATCAACTCCAATTAGATTACTTGATTGCTAGTATTTGTCTGAGGGCACAAAAACCAATATATAACAGAAGTAAACTGCCATTATTACCAAGTTTAGAAGTTACTATAAATTACAGAAAGCTAAAACTACAAATTGGGGTTCTAATACTGATTTTCCTGTCCGGCTTGCACGGTCCCATTCCCTTTACAGACACCTACGTCCCTTAGCACTTTCTGTGGTTGTCACATATGTTGTTAAGCATATTATGACCTCAACTTCTAATTTGTTTTTTTCTAAAGTGACAGCCCCCTTGAATACAAGAATTATAACAAGCTTCTTCATAACAATAACTTTTTTTTCAAATAGGGCTTTTGAGGTTTACAAAGGTTTTACATAAACTTACTTGAAACTCAGAACACTGAAAAGGTAAGTTCTGTTTCACTTTACAGTTAAGGAAACTAAGGCTCTAAAAGGTTAAATCATTCACACATCTATGGTTACATGGATAGTAAGTGGTAGAGGCAAGAACTGAAATAAGATCTCTCTCCATTTAGTACTAAACATTACTACACTATACAGTCTCATCCATGGCACTATTACACAAAGTAGGTAGTCAATAAATTTACAGGCTCTCCAACTGCAGATCTGGAACATACTTTAGAGGTCATCTAATCAAACACTTCCATTTCCTAAGAGAATGAATAAGAAAAGATAAGTGGCTTGTCCAAGCTAAGCTGGCTAGCACTGGGATTGGAACTTAGTTCTTCTGAATTCCAGTTCAGAATACTTTCTACTACATTATGAGTAAGTGTTATATAAATGTTAGCTAGTAGTAGCAGTAGCAGCAGTAGTAGTAGTAGCAGAAGTAGTAATAATAGCACCTTGCTCCCAGAGTTGTTGCTAGGATAAGACTAAATTTGAGACATCTAATGTTGCTCTAGGCCTCCATCACTTATTACCTGTGTGAAGTCATTTAACCAGCCTCTGGATCTAATTTTTCTCATCTATAATATGTGCGTGAAAGAGACGTTAGGCTAGACAGCCTCTGAAGCCCCTCGCAGCACCCCCAATATAAAATCCTGTTTGGCTTTTAAAGTCCTTCATAAGCCCCTTCCTCCCTTCTGGCACCCCACGCCACCAGGAGTACTGAGTATTCAAAGACACGGACCTCTCTAGGGTCCCGCCCCCAAAGGGCATGCCAGCGTTTTCATTGGCTGCCCGCCCCGCCTGTCTCGGTTCTCTTCCTCCTCCCCTCCAGCTCCCGGCTCCTTTTTAAGGCCCACCTTCCGCCAGAAGATCTTTACGGTAAACTTAGCGCCTTCCCCACCTCCAATTTCATCATTTACGTAGCTTGTTTGTACACAGTCGCCTGCATTTTGTTTCCACCACTAGAAGGCGAGCTCCTCGTGGGCAGGGGGGCTGTTTTTTTTTCCCTTTCCCTGGCTCCTCCTCGCCTGGCACACAGTAGGCGCTTAATAAACGCTAGCCGACCGGTGCTAAGATCTTAGCTGTGCGGCCCGGCTGCCTCGGAGACTTTATCTTGCTCCTCTGTACAGTGGACGGAAGCACTGGCACCTACCCCTCCAAGCCCAGGGAGGAAGGCGCTTTATAAAACGTACGTCTCCGCTGAAATGTGCGGGGCTGTGAGGGATGACAGTCACAATGGTGGGGCTGGAACTGTAACGGATAACTTCCGCAAGCTAAGTCGAAGCCAAAACCATGCAGATGCAGTGGCAACGCTTTTAGGAAACTACTGGCTCCTGACCCGCTTCTCTTCTTCTCTACAATCCCACCTTCGACCACCACCCCTGCCCCGCGCCCTCACGCTAGGGAGGAGCTGCCACTCCGCCAAGCACGAAAATCAACTCACCCGCGCGGCCGCCCACAAAATCCGGAAGTGCGGAGGACGCTACGCTACATCGCGGCGTTAAATTCGTATTGCTCATGCGCCGCCGCCTGCGCTTGCGCACTGGTGGAAAGGACGCTACTTCCTGCTTCTTCCTTTCTGGCAAATTTGCCCTGTTGCTTACCGTGACGAAGGGAAATTGAGGTACGTTTAAACGAAGTTGAGTTTACTGTGTGAACGTCGCTTCCCTGAGAGTTTGTGCTATAGGATCTTACGGCCAGAAGAATCCTACTCCATCCCTTATTTTACAGAGAAGTAAACTGAGTCCCAGAAAGTCGTATACTCCCAGTCCACACCCCTTATTTTACAGGTAACTGTGACCCATAAGAGTTAAAGTGAGGTCGGCTACTCCACCCTGCACCTTTTATTTTTTGTTGTTCTTAATCGTTTCAGTCGTAAGGGAGTCAGAAAGACCTGAGTTCAAATCCACACTCAGACACTTACCGGCTGTGTGACTCTGGGAAAGTCACTTAAACCTTTCAGCCTCAGTTTCCTCATCTGTAAAATGAGGATATAACATCACCTACTTCGGTGGGTTGTTGTGAGGCTCAGATGAGATGACAGAAAAGAGCTTAACAAACCTTAAAGTCTACAGATATGATAACAACAAGGCTATGATTGTTAACGTTGCAAATCATTTGTTCAATAAATCTGACCAGGTGTGTTGGTGTGACAAATTATTGCTTTATATTCTCTATTTATACGTGTGAAGAATCATGGTCAGAGCTGGCAGAGACCTTGGAAATTATCAAGGTTTGCCTGCCAGTCATTGGATCCATTCATGAGGATCCCCTCACTCAAATCAGTGAGAGATCTGATATCCAATTTCTGTCTTTGTCCATTATATATTTTATATAAATGTGTATAAATATAAAATATTACACAATACGTATACATGTCCGTTATTTATATTATATATATATATATATATATCACAAAGCAGTTTTGAAAGATGTGCTGTGACAGAAAAGCAATAGAAATATACATGTGAAAACGTGAACACTAATGAAAAATGTTTGTGTATGATAAGGACCCGTGGACATTGAATATGTAGTAACTTGTTTACATATCTTAAAGCTTGCCTTCCTGTGTTTTTCAGTCATGTCCAATTCTTTGTGTTCCCAGTTGGGATTTTCTTGGTAAAGAAACTGGAGTGGTTTGCCATTTCCTTCTCCAACTCATTTTCCAGATGAGGAAACTGACAAACAGGGTGAAGTGACTTGCCCAGGTTCACACAGCTAAGAGGACTGATTTCAACTCAGTTCTTCCTGACTCCAGGCCACTGCACCACCTAGCTGTCCTTTACCTTTCTAAGGAGTTCATCAAAACCCTCTTTGATAAGTATTCATTGAATGAGTGAGAATGCTAGAGGACCTTAGCCTGAAAGGGGCAAGGTCCCCCACTGCATCCTGGGCCATCTCCTGTTATTCTGATGAATATCAGGCCACTGGACCCAGATGGCTCAGGAGGAGAAAGTGAGGTTGGTGACCTTGCCCAGCCCTTCCTCACTCAAATCAAAGTCAGCTGCAAGTCATGTCATCATCTTGATGTCATGGTCCTCTTCCAGAATGAAGGACAAACACAACAACAACAATTAGGTAAAGTATTAGTGTTCCTTTTTTATAGATGAGAAAGCTGAGTTTCAGAGGGATTAAATAGTTTACCCCACTCTCACACAGTAAGTAGTGGAACAGAAATTTCAGAGTTCTCACCCAAATTCCACCTTTTCCACTCCAGTTCCTTATCTCTCTAATAATGTTGATTTGTTAATCAGGTGTTTTGTAAGCAAAATGATTCTAAAAAGTCATCCTTCTAATTAATCTTCCAAAGACATTCTGAAAGAGCTTCTTGAGCTTTTCAAGAACTGTATATATTTTGAGAGGAGTAAAGAAAGATTTGAGTGGCATCTTTAATGCTCATGAATAACCAGTTTACAGTGTCCAGTGCCCTGCCAAAGGAGTGAGCTCAAGACTTCTTTTTGCTCATTCCTGTAGATATTAACTTTTGCCCTAACCCATGAAGTATATGAATGATTGAAAAAGAATTCTGGACCTGTTGAGACTAAAAGGGACTTGGTGGGGTACAGAGTTCTATAGGGGATATTACAAATCCTGAGGGATGATTTAAACTCTATAACCAAGGAATAGAATGGATTGAGAGGGAGCCAAAGAAAAGCCCTAGGAAATCTCTTTTTTTTTTTCTGTAGAAAGGGATGGCTAATAATTAGCTTGAATTGAATTATAAAATTAATAACTGAGAAAACATGATATTATTAGAAATATAATAAATCCTTAATGATTATTTCCTAAATCTTCCTTAAAATCAATTGAAGTGGACTTACTAATGAACATTTGTATGGACTGAAAACTAGCGGATACATTGTTTTATATCAAGTTGGAAGGAAAGGACGTTTTCTGAATTGGTAGTAAGATACATTTACTAACTTTACTATCAATTTGAAAAATATATAAGCCTTTCATCATTTTTAAAGATCAGAATTATGGACAACATTTAGCACAAAGATTGTAAAGCCTCTACTGATAACATGTCCAACATAAATTCTCTGATTTAGTTGATAGACAAGTAGGCAACAAACACAGTGTGGTAGGAGAGCCCTGGGCTGGGACAAGGGTTCAGCATCAGAGTTCTCTCAGTTCATCTACCTATACTATTTGTCAGACAATGAGCAAATTTTCTAGCTTCTCTGGGTTATAGTTCCTCTATAAAATAGTTGAATTAGATGTAAGTTTCCTTACAGCTTTAGATTTATGATCCTAGTAGACAACATACAAATATATCCAAAGAGAAAAAGATTGTAATATTTTTGTATATGTCAGTGCTGTGTCTTTAGTATTAATGAATGAATGAATTGAATGAAAAAAATGGTTATTGTTTACTATATGATAACCAGGGCAGGTAAGTGGCATAGTAAATTGAGGGCCTGGTATGGAGTCACAGAGTCAGTAAGAACTGAGCTCAGATTTGGACTCAGAAAGTAGCTGTGTGACCCTGGGCAAATCACTCAACCCTGTTTACCTTAAATGACAAACCACTCTTGTGTCTTTGCCAGAAAAACCCCAAATGAGCTCATGAAGCATCTGACAGGACTAAACCATGACAATATGCTATGCACTAGGGACAGAAATATAAAAGGCAAATAGGCTTTGCCCTCATTAAATGTGCATTTTAATAGGAAATATCACACTTAAAGAGGCCTGGTAGCCTAAGAGGGGTTTTTGAGTTTGGGAAGTCTGGAAGATGTTAAGTGGAGGCCTCAGGGAGTTGATTGACACATCTCCTCCAAAAGCAGTGGCATTTCTGATTACTGTACCTATGATGTAATTCTTCAAAAAAAGAAACTATGTAGTCCAAATTGTGAGATCTTTTACTCTTGGGGCAGAGTTTTAAAGTATAATAGCTGTTTACATGAATTCAGAAATTTTAAATTTCTGACTTGCAGGAGCCACATATCAATTTCTGTTTGTATTGTTCTCAATGCATTTCACATGGGCACTAAAGAAATCTTTGAATAAATGATGAGTTTTGTGTTTTAGTTTATAGAGTTTTGTGTCTTTAAGTCTTTGTTCTGCTGTAAATTAGCTCATGAGCATCACCAGGTAGGAAATCAATGTGGCAAGTGCCAATATGATCTTTTAGGAACGTTATAAAACTTTATGGAAAGTATATTAAAACACAGCAAGTCCCATCAACTTCAGCAGCTTAGGATCAGCAGTTAGAGATTTGTGTGAGTTTGTATCCATATTTTCTTCTTCTGTGTGAGTGTTAGATTTGCTGAGAACCAGAGATAATGGTGTTTGCCTTCCTGTGAGTCTGGCTTTGGCTTCTTTCATCAGTAAGTACACCTCCACATTCATATCTTCCTCAACCTTAGCAATTTCCTGAGTGAGCTGAAATCTTTGTAGACAGCTTTTTTTTTTATTTAAAGGCAATTCCTCAAGTGACTATTCTTAAACTTGATTTCATTCTGGAGCTTGAGGTATTCTGCTTTTATGAAGTGCTGTATTACTAACCTACCTGTTTAATATTATACTAGAAGTATAGAGAGATTAAAAGAAATATGTTATTCCGTACTCAAAATTACAATCTGGATGGGAAGACAAGTAAAAACATAAAACAACTTGAGAATGGTAATAGCATTCATATTAATACTTTAAGGTTTGCGAAGCTCTTTACAAGTCCTGTCCTTTAGACTTGTTCCTCACAACAGCCTTTGGAGGCAGGGGCTATTATTACACCCAATTTATAGGTGAGGGAAATGAGGCTTAGAGAATAAGTGACTTGCACAAAGTCACACTTGTAAGTGTCTAATGCAGGACTTCAACTGAGGTCTTCCCAACTCTAATACTTCACCTATCACCTGCTTTAATATTATCCAACTTGGGTTTAAAATTGCCCAACTTCCTGTTTCAATAAACTATTAAATGTGAAATGTACATATTTAATTACATTTAGGGAAAGGCAGACACCGATACATACAATAAGAATTACATTCTTACCTTATAAACAAAGCAATTCAGATTACTGAGTACTTCCTTTTTATAAAGCATTATTAGGTATTACATGGGAGAAATACCCTGTGCAATAATTTTTAAACATTGAACAACTGAGGCATAGAAAATTGTTGTTTGCTCTTTACCTTGGATGGCTAAAGTCACAGTTCAGTCATTGTATAAACAAGTTAACTTGATCACAGACTGCCAGCTGTCACAAGAGGGAGTGAGCAAGACTGGTTAGATCAGTGCAAACCTGTCACCATTGATGGGAAAAAGAACTCAGCCTTGTGCTATTTAACATTTTTATCAATGCCTTGAATGAAGGAATAGATGACATGCTTATCAAATTTGTAGATGACACAAAGCTGACAAGAATAGCTAACACATTGGATGACAGCATCTATTTAAAAATGACAGACTAGAATGCTGGGCCAAATAGAAGAAGATGAAACTTAATGCAGATGAAACTTAATGTGAAGTCTTAGACATGTTCAGAATTCAACTTCTTAAGTTCAAATGAGGAAAGCAGTTTATCAGAAAAAAAATTGATATGGGAGTGTTGTGTTGGGTAGACTATAAGGTCTATATAACAACTGGAATATGGCCATGCAATATTGCCAATGCCTCTAACTTTAGTGCAGTTATTCTACATTAAGGAAGACACTGTCTAGGACTAAAGAGCTTCCTTTGTCCTTCTACTCTGCTCTGGTCAGCCCATATCTGAAATGCCTTTTTCAGTTTGGGTGCCACATTTTTTCAGAATGCTAAACTGAGCATAAGCAAGATGATGAAAGTTCTCAAAATCATGTAATTTGTAGATTGACGGACAGAACCTGGGGAGGTTAACTTGGAGATGAAAAGATTTGAGGGATGTAAAAGCTGTCTTCAAATATTTGAATGCCTGTCAGTGTAGAACATATTAGACTAATTCTTAGTCCCAGAGAACAGAGGTAGAAACAATGGATAACTAGTAAAAAGGCAAATTTAGGCTTGATGTAAAGAAAAACCTCCTAATAGTAGATACATCTATAGGCACAATCGGTTTCGCTCTCCCTGTAGGTCTTCAAACAAAGACTGGATGACAATTTTTCAGATATGATCTGGAAGAGATTCTTGTTCAAGTATTGGTTGGACTTGTTGCTTGAAATTTCTCCTGGTGTTGTGATTCTGTTATTCTAAATTTTAAAAACATTCTATACGTGAAGGGTCAATAATACTATCTTCATCTAGGGAGGAAAATACACTTGTATGAAAAAAACACTTCTGATTGAATTCATTTATTTTAGGGTTGTTTCTGCCCCAAACCTCCCACAATGCTCACAACTTTGTGTCTTTCTGACAGATTAGAATGTACAATATAGTCAGGCAAAATAATACTGCAGTTTTAGATTTCTAATTAATTGTCCTGAGGGAAAGGAATATTTTTATGTCCTTGAATCACCTTTCTCTCTGTGTATTTGCTTTCAAGAATATATAAGGTCCTGGAGGGCAGGGACTATTACAGTGTTACATATAGTGGGTGCTTGATAAATGCTGGCTTGAATTGGAAATTATTTTAGTACATATTTGGAAACAGTAGTTATGAAAAGTAAATAGAGTGTGTATCATGAGTTTTAACTATTGAAGTAGGTACCAGTGATTGTAAGAACCTTAAATCCACATTCTGTGCTTGCAAGGCATTTCTTCTGTATTATAAACAACCGGTTCTAACTTTGGACATGTAGATCATGAGCTGTCCACTGGCAACCCTCATTTTACATAATTCATGTTATCAATATAGCCTCTCTTACACTTTCAAGCAAATGCTAGAATCACAGAACATTAAAATAAGTGCCTTACAGATCGTATGATTCAGCTCCCTCTTTTTATAGATGAGCAAGTCAAGGCCTTGAGAATGTTTTTCCAAAATCACACAGCTAGTTGGTGGCATATGTGGAATTTGAGTTTCCTGACTCTCAGCCCGGTTTTCATTCCATATCACTACTTTATTTGTTTTAAGCATCTCAGCAAAACCTTCATCTAGGCTTCCTTAATACTGACATTTAGTTGGTGAAAGTTCTTCTCCAGTGGACTTCAGAGAATACAGAGACAGACAACTGAAAATCCTCAATTCAAGTTCTTTGACCCAACCTAGCAGAGAGTCAACCAGTAAAGCTTTTTTGAACACCACATGCCTGGTACTGTGATAATAACTAGAGATACAAAGAAAGGTAAAAACATAGTCTCTGTCCTCAGGGATGTCACATTCTAATAGGAGATGTTCAGAGTAGAGGCACAAAATGACTAGAGAGGCAGTCGTTGAGAGTTTGGAAGAGGAGAGTTTTTTCTTTTGGCTTCCAGCTACGAGAAAGGGCATATAAACTTCTAGGCCCTGTTCAAAGAAAAGTTATGAGAGGGAGAAAAAAGATTCTGGGAAGTGGACATGGAGGGAAAAGGACCCACATGTACAAAAATATTTATAGCAGCTCTTTTTTTTTGTAGTAGCAAAGAATTGGAAATTGAGAGGATGCCCATCAGTTGAGGAATAGCTGAACAAGTTATGTTATGTGAATGTGATGGAATACTATTATTCCATAAGAAATGATGAGCAGGGGGATTTCAGAAAAGCTGGAAAGACTTAGATGAACTGATGCTGAGTGAAGTGAGCCAAACCAGGAGATCGTTGCACACAGTAACAGCAACGTTGTGTAATGGCCAGCTTTGATAGACTTAGTTCTGCTAAGCAGTGTAATGATTTAAGATCATTCCAAAAGACTAGAAAGTGCACATCCAGAGAAAGAAATATGGAGTCTGAATCAGATCAAAGCATAGGACTTCTTTTTCTTTTTCTTTCTTGCAGTTTTTCCTTTGGTTCTGATTCTTCTTTACAACATGACTTATATGGAAATGTTTAATATGATTGTAAATATATACCTATATCAAATTATATGCTATCTTTGGGAGGGGGTAGGGAAGAAGGGGGAAAAATAGAACTCAAAATGTTATGAATGTTGAAAACTAAAAATAAATAAATTTTTATAAAAGAAAATAGAAAAAAGAAAAGAAGAAGAAAAAAAAGAAATGGTCGTGTAAAGTAACTTATTTTCAGATTGCTTTACTAAAGACTTTGAGGAATTTCTCCTTGGGGGAGATCCGAGACTCTGTGGTTGAGCTGAACTTTTTTAGTCCCAGGGGTAGAGCTCATTCATTCTGTATATTGCCTGGCATATTCTATTCTGTGTAACTTCGCTGATGTCTGTTTGCTTTTGGCTTAGATCAGTGGGTTTGTACCCTATTCACTACTGTGATGGTCTTTGGCAACTAGCATTTGGTGGAAAGGGAGGCAAAGCTTCAGAAATAACTTGGTATATCCCTCTCCTCTCCGCCCCCCCCCCCCCTTGTTAAGAGAGAGTGATCAGCAAAGTGACTTAAAGCTAAAAATTATTTCCCATACATTAATAATATTTAAAGGGCCAAGTAGATATTATTCTAGTCCAATATCTCTTCTAGGAGCAGAGCAGAGAAGGTAGCTTTACACCCCCCCAAATCCTTTTCCTCTCCTGGCAGGAATAAAATTTTCCCTTAGAGAGGAATGGATGAAATTTTAGAGGTGTCTATACCGCCTTGAAAGCTACATTTATACAAGCCCATTTGGACATACATATAACCTGCATGAACAATATTCGTGCTACATTAAATTTAAAATGATGCTTTATTGAACATAATTTCAAAATTACTCACTGATTTTACTTTTAAATGCTTCAATAAGCCACTGAACTTTATGGAATCCAACATTGTTTAGTTTTTGCCAGTTAATGAGAATCAGAAAAAAACCATGAGAATAATAGTTCATACCACTAAAGTTAGTATGAACTAGATTCATAATTTCACTTCCATTTTCTTAGATATTTTATCAGAAACGCAGGAAGATACCCACCAACTTCTATACTAGCAGTTTTCAAACTCCTACACTTAAAAATTGTTGAGGATTCCCCAAAGAGATGTTGTTTCTGCAGGTTATATCTATCAATATTTACCATATCAAAAATTAAAATTTTTTAGTATTATTAGGAAAATAATTTTGACCTTGAAATTGCCCTGAAAGAATCTTGGGACCCAGGGATCCTTGGCCCAGACCTTGAGATCCACAGCTCTAGACAGTAAGTCTATAAGAAGATAGGGAGTCTGCAAGAAAAGAAGACAATTGACTATATATGTTGCTTTTCTTTCTTTCCCAGTGGAGAGTGGGAAAAGGGTGATATGGAGGAGTGCTGGGAAGAAAAGAAGGCAGATATCACCAGTCCCACTTATGTTCCATCTCTCCCTGTCTACTGGCTCATTTTCTACTGTTAAGAGACATAGCGGTGTTGCCCCCATCCTGAAAAAACTTCACGTGATCCTTCTGTCCTGCAGTTATCCTATATCTCTTCTGTCTTTTGTAGCTAAACTCTTTGAAAGGTCTACAATAAGTATCTCCACTTTCTCTCCTCAGTCTCTTTTAACCCCTTTCTTCCAAAACTGCTCTCTCCAAAGTTACTAATGATCCCTAAGTTGCCAAATCCAATTGACTTTTCTCTATCCTCATTTTCCTTGACCTCTGCAGCCTTTGACACTGTTGATCACTCTCTCCTCCTTGATAGTTTCTTCTCTGTAGGTTTTCAGGAACACCACTCTCCTGGTTCTCATCCTACATATCTGTCCATTCCTTCTCAGTCACTTTTCCTGGATCCTCTTTCAGATCATGACCTCTAACTAACCATAGGTGTCCCTCAAGGTTCTGTCTTGGGTCTTCTCTTCTCCCTCTATACTGCTTCACTTGGTGATCTCATCAGCTCCCATTGATTTAATTATTATCTCTATACTGATGATTCTCAAGTCTACCTTTCTTGCCCCAAACTCTCTATTGAACTTCAACTGCCTTTTAGATATCTCAAACTGTATGTCCAGTAGACATCTTAAATAGGATATGTCCAAAATGGAACTAATTATCTTTCCCCATAAAAACTATCCCATTCCTCATTTCCCTATTACTGTGGAAGACAACATCATGCTCCCAGTCCTTCAACCTCACAACCTAGGAGTTATCCTGGATCCCTCACAATACCCCCTCCCCCTCCCCCACCATATCCAATCTGTTGCCAAGGCCTGTCAGTTTCACCTTTGCAGCATCCACTGAGTAGCCCCCTTCTCTCCTCTGACACTGCCACCACTCTGATGCAGGCCCTCATTACGTCACACCTGGATTATTGCAATAACTTGCTGGAGGGTCTGCCTGCCTCAAGTCTCTCCACACTCCAATCATTCAGGCACTAAAGTGATTGTCCTGAAGCACAGGTCTAATCATGTCACACACACATACTGCCTGCTCCCTTCTTCCCAACTAAAATCTTACCTTCTACAAGAAACTTTTTCCCAACCCCTCTTAATTGCAGTGTCTTTCCTTTATTATTTATCTCATATTTATCCTGTCTATAGCTTTCTTTGGATGTATTTGTCTTCATGTGGTCTTCTCCATTAGATTGTAAGTTCCTTGAGGGCGGGGAGCATTTTTTTGTATCTTTTTTGAATCCTAAGCAGTTTAGCAAAGGGCCTAGCACTTATTAGGTGCTTACCAAATGTTGCCAGCTTGATTAAAGAAATAGAATTTTAAATTAAAAAAAGAAAAATCATTGACTTTTCCTCCCTTCCCTTGAGAAAATAGTAGTGCCCCCACTTGTCACCATCATCCTTGGATTTGTAAATAGTCTTGCTCTTGCATTTGAGAATTATATTGTGCTGTTTGTCTTGAAGGCATAGAAATTGTAATGAACTGATACCGTAGATTGCTTTACATTTTTAAATAGCCTATTTCATAGTTTTAAGGAGGTATTTTGTAATGGTAAAGGCCACATAACAACATCTGAATATTTTAGATATTTTATTCACCACTCCAACAAAAGTAATAACCCCAATGTACACATTTTCTAACAAATTTTTGTAAGGCAGAGCAAAAGAGGAAAAGAAGAATTTTCCCCATTTTTAAAATTCTGAACTTAACAAACACCCACTGAAATGAGCCATTCATATTCACAGTAAAAACAGAATTGCACAGGAAACTATCAATCTCTGCTATTATAGTTTGCTTTCCTTTTCAAGTATATAATTATAATTAATTCAACATATCCTTTCAACAAGCTGTCCTGCATGTCTGTGATTCCTTCTGTTCTCCTTTATGCATTTCAAAAATAGGTTTCTGCGATCCTTTTGTCTTTCTTTCTCTTTGTACTTGGGGTGGATCAGGGAGGGGAAGACACGACTCTAGTTTCTTTCTCCCTTCATGCTTCTCTCTCCATACACATTCCCCCACTCCCAAACTAAATTAAAAAAATTAATTCATATCAAACAAAGCAAGTCACCACATTGAATTTGTCCAAACATACACATCTCATTCCGCAATTTGAATGCATCATTTCTCTTTCAGGAGATGGATGGTATGTTTTATCACCAGTTCTTTGGAATTGTGGTTCATCAATAGTTGAATCACAGTTTCCTAATCCAAGAAAGGAGTTTCTATTATTTTTTTCCTCTCTTTGTAACCCAGTTTTCACCAGAGCCTGGCATGTTTTTAGTATGCTGCTACATATACTGAGGGAGGCATGACTCTTGATTGTCAGAGAGAATAGAGAGGGGAATGACGTGTAACTGCATAAAGGACTTACTGAGTTGATGCCAGGGAGTAGAGAGAGAGAAGGTTTTGGAACCAAAAACATACATAGGAAGCCAACTCCATCATAAATTAACTTGCTTAAAATTTTAGAGGCTGTTAGAATTGGCCTCCTTTGGGTGAGATTTTCTTTCCTCTCTTGGTTTGAGCTGTTTTATTCTTGTGTATTTTTTAGTATAACCTAATCTGTGTAGCTCTTCCAATTCTGTTTACTCTTTGCTTGGAGGAATGGGTTCGCTTGCTTTTCACCATTTGCAATTTTTTTTGTGCGATTAGCATTTTAATGGAAGGAGCTAAACTAGTGAGTGTAGCTTTCCTTCTGGACCCAGAACTGTACCAGTAGACCAGAGATTTTTCAGAAGTGGCAGATAATAAGCCTGATATCTCTATCAGTGGAGTTCCTGAGGCCTGCCTTATTTCTCCTCCTTCCCTCCAAACCCCCAGTATTCTGTGCTATAGGCATTAGACAAGGCTCTCCTCTCTTGTACACAGAGGCAAGCCAGATCTCAGATATATCTATCCATACCACTCACAAGCCACATCTATAGATTTAGCTAACCTATGAGGGTACCTCATATTACACTTTTCCCCCCTAAACCTTCATAGTTGTGGTTATACACATCCAGAATTTCCCTAGAATAAATATGAATGCCTTTGATTGGCATTAAAGCTCCACAAGGGCTGCCAGGTGGCACAGTGAATAGAGGTCCAGGTCCAGAGATAGGAAGACTTATCTTCCTGAGTTCAAATCTGGTCTCAGACACTTACTAGCTGTGTGACCCTGGGCAAGTCACTTAACCCTGTTTGCCTCAGTTCCCCTATCTGTAAAATGTGCTAGAGAAGGAAATAGCCAGCCACTCCAGTATTTTGGTCAAGGAAATATCAAATGGGGTGACAGAGTCAGATACAATTTAAACAACTGACCACCACCACCACCAACAAAGCTGTACTAGATTCTTCCAAACCAGTGAAGATTTCTAGGCTCAGTACCAAATAGGCATCCTCAAAAATGGCCATCAAAACCATGTGTCTGCAGCACTGGAAGGAAGCATAGCAATTATTTATTCTAATCTCATTTTAAAGATGAGAATCTGAGGCTCGAAGTTAAGATTTTTGCCCAAGACTGGACTTCAAGCCAAGGTCTCCTGATTCTCAGTTGAGTGTTTTTCTCCTGCCTACATCCTTAAGGTTATTTGGAACCCAGAAGTACCTCCGAAGTAGAAGACAAATAATTGTTTGTCTTACTGATTTCTAGTGAGGATAGGATTTCTTTCACTTCTCTATAGTTGCACAGTTATCTCTAGTGCCCTCATTACCTCTAACTCCAAGTAGCTTCCAGTCCTTCCTTTTTCTATACAATTTTATCACCTATCTCTAACTCCTTACTCATTTTCTAAGTTTACTTCCATTTTCTCTCTTTTCTCATTTTCTTTCTTGGCCTCTAGGGATCCGTACAGATTTCAGGAGGGGAAAATTTAGTGGCAGTTAGGCACATAATAAATGTGTTAGTTGGAGACCACTGGCCTCTTAGCTTCCCAGGCTTCCCTCAAGATTCAGCCCAAATTCCACCATCTTCAGGACATATTTCTCCTTCTTCCCAGGTGCTAGTTAGCGCCTTCCCCTCTGAGAATTCTGTCCTTTTGATCTGTAAATGTCTTGTATGTACTCAGTTATTTACATGTTGACTTTCCCAAAGGAATGTGAACTCCTCAAAGGTCAAGGACCATTTTTGCCTGGCACATAGTAGGGCTTAATAAATATTGTTGACTGACTGATTAAAGTGACTATTTCTGTCATTTCTATATTTGACCAAAACTCTAATCTGTCTCTTACTAGCATAATTAGTAAGATTTCACAAGTAATTGAACATTTGTTTATCATAACTATGTATCTATTCTAATCACTTTTGTCCTTGTGCTCTTACACTTTGATTATTAATGACATTATCACTGTGTCCTGAGTTTTTTTTATAAACTCCAGAATTATGTCAACTTTTAAAAGTTTTATTCTGATTAAAAACATTCCCACATATCTGGTTTTTATAAAAATTAGAAATTAACAGTAAAGACACACAAGGTTTTTTTAATCCTTCCTTAAAAGACACCGAAAAGCATTTTAATCCCTGGGATTTATTAACAAAACAAATTGTGATTTATGCCAGCAGGGGAATTTTGCATCAGCAATGAGTAATGATATATAAATGAAAGGAAGCAAGTTTAACAGAAATATATAACATAAGACAGGAAGAATTTTTTTTAAGAAATGAACCAAGTAGGTAAGACAAAAAAGTCAAACCAATGCCAAAACAATTCATTATTATTTTCTATGCCTCTTAAGCAGCATGAAAAAGCTGCGCCAAAGCTGGTAATTAGTGTGATAAGTGTACTAAGTTATAATTTTTTTTAAACTGAGGGAAGGCAGTCTCTGTGTAAAACTCTAAATGCAAAATATTCAGCTTTAAGAAAAGTCAAAATAATTTTCTGTCTAATGAGTAGTAGACTTCATAAACGTGAATAGTTGTTGCTACTAGGATCATGGATCTAGCAATAGAAAGGGACCTTAGAGGCTGTTTAGTACGATCCTGTCATTTTATATAACATCAGAAAAAAAGAAAGATCAATCATGTAAAAAGCATGAAGGATGAGCCATTAGTCTTTGTGTTTTAATGTTATCCATATAGCCTTAAAACAATGCAAGGAAAGTCCTAGTAAAATTCCTCCCCTTACTCCCCGACCCTAACACGGCAAATTTATGGAAAAACATGGCCAGGAGGTACAAGGAATGTGAAGACATTGAAGAGTTTTGATATGCATCATCTGTATCTCAGAGGGTCTGCCCTCACTGATAATAATAATAGTATTTCTTCTTATTATTATATTTGTTCTTATTTATGTGTACTTTAAAATTTATAAAGTACTGTGCATACATGTATATATACATACATGTGTATATATGTATATATATGCACATATATGTGTATATATATACATGCACATATTATCTCATTTCATCTTCACAACAACCCTGTGAAGTAGGTGCTATTATTATCCCCATTTTACAGATGAGAAAAGTGAGACAGAACAAGGTTAAGTGATTTGCCCAGAGTCACATAGCTATAAAGCATCCAAGGTAGGATTTGAACTCAGGTCTTCCTGACTCCAAGTCCGGTGCTTTTAGCCAGTATACCACCTACCTGCCTCCACTGAGAGAATGATAGAACCATTGGAATACTGGAGTATTGGAGAACACATAAACAAGCTTCATTAAGTGCATCTTTATCAATAGAAAATTAAACATAGAAGAGCCAAGTTCTGCATATTTTTCACTGTTTCCTCCCTCACTCTTTAGCATTTTCCACTCAAACTTTTCAAGCATACATCACAGAGTATGAAATCTTAACATAATTAACATAATGACCAAGGAAGAGCTTTAGGAATATCTCTGCCTGGTCCTCGATGCCTTTCCCTCAGTAAATACACAATCAGTTTGCCTGGGTGCAGCCAACAAGCCCCCAGACACAGCCACTAAGACCTCTTGCTATCAATGAGTGGAGGTTCAGGTTATTGACAGTAATAACCTGATTGCTGCCAGGCACCCAGAGAGGGTTTATCAGTATCACCAAGAAGAACTGAGATTGAGGGTGACTCAAAGAAGCTGTTTCTTCATTTCATTAAGGAATGACATGAGAAAAGCAGTGTTGTATGAAATTTAATCAAGTAGTGGTGTACAATATGGACTGAAGCAGAAAGAGCTTGAAGCAAGGAAGACTGACTATGGAATTAAAACAGGCCTGCGCAACCTGAGGCCCACCAAAGGGTTTTGGGCGACTGAATGGACCATGTGAAATCCTTTGGCGGGCTGCAGGTTGTCCAGGTCTGAATTAAAAGACTGACATGCTGAGGTTGCAAAATAGTCTAATGGCTGTAGAAATAGAAAGCATAGAATGCAAGCACTACTAGACAGAAGGAGTTAGCAAGACTTCCAGTTGATTCAATTCACAGACAGCTTAAAATTTTTCACTTTAAAAGACTATGAGGATAGGGCTGACAAGAGCTGCTTTGATTTAATATACACGTTCCTCATCCCTTAAACATCAATTGATATTGTAAAATGTAAGGCTGGGTGATTGAATCTTAACAGGTAACTGTTTCCTTGACTTAATAAATACATATTCTCTTATAATAGATTTTTTCTGGGTTTTTTGATGTTTTCGGTTTCTTTGCTGTTATACTCTGTGAAGCAAGACCATAATTTATTAAGTTCCACAAGAAATTACATATAACATCTCTGAGATTTTCTTAGTTTGAGTAGAACTCCTGTAATTTATAAATGTTTTGATTTGCTCCTCTTAAGAATGTTCAATGGGAGGTCTTCCAATAGCCCACACATCAGAAATCTTTCTTCCTGTCTGTGGAATAAGGAAGAGTTCTGAATAATGGAAAATTGACTAGCAGTCTTTACTCTTTTTACTTTATTTTTTTTTTTTTAACTTTATCATCATGACTCTTTGGAAATGTTTGTGGTAGCTTAGATATTTATTTTTTGAGGAGCTATTTCCTAAATCTACCAAAACTTACACTTATTAATCAGTGACTATGGAATTTGGATATATATCACATGGTCACACATCTTAACATATAGCAAGGACTTAAAAAAGTATTTTTCATCCTATTCTGCCTCTCCACAATAAACACACACACATACACAGAGGCAGTGCTCCCTTTCTACACTGTAAAAACCAAAATAAGAGGCATATTCCTGTGTTTGAAAGCTTATAGGAAAATAAATTTCTCTGGTTCACTAAACAAGGATGTAGGCTATAATTGATTATTATCGATCAGATTGTATATTTCTATTAATTAATTAGAAATATCAGAGCATACTCCTTCATTGCCTGTCAACCCAGGATGAGAATTTATGATAAGGAATTCAGTGGTAGGCTGACAATCCAGTGCAAGTTTGATGTGATTATCAACTTGATGTAGTGTATCACCTAACATCTTCATAGGCTACAGAGAGGCATGACCATAATTGTAATCCTAATGCAGTCAAATACTGAGAATCGTGGAATTTGTCATGACAGAATCATGAGCCAGGACTCAGGACCAAGGCACAATCGTGGCTCAATGAGGATCAGACAATTCTAGTATTAACTTCTACTGTATTAAGACTTCAAAGGAGGAAACTGCCAAATCTCAATTGCAGGCCAAGACAGAAGACGACCGAAATGTAGAACAAATGCCAGGCTAAAACAACTGTGCAAGATCCATATTAGCATGAAAATATGTTACCAATATGAAGTCCAACTCAGTTGATCAGTGACTGAGTATAAACTAACCCACTTGTTATTGTGCAGTTGTGTCTGACTCTTTATGACCCCCATTTGAGGTTTCCTTGGCAAAGATACTGGAGTGGTTTACCATTTGAGGCCATATTTGATCTCAGGGAGATGAGTCTTTCTGACTTTAGACCCAGAACTCTTCACTGAGCCACCTAGCTAACAGATAAGAAGTTATGAGGACTACTCTCCTACTCTGAGGTACCATCTCATACCCATCAGATTGACTGAGATGACATGAAAAAAGGAAAATGACAGATGCTAGAGGATCATGGAAAAACTGGTGCCCTAGTGCACTTTTGGTAGAGTTGTAAACTGGTCCAGTCCTTTTGGAAAGCAATTGAAACTATGCCTAAAAGATTATTAAACTGTGCATGCCCTTTGATCCAGAAGTATCACTAATAGGCCTATATCTGAAGAAGTTCAAAGAGAACAATATAGGTACAAAAATATTTATAGTAAGTCCTTTTGCAGTGGCAAAGAATTAGAAACTGAGGAGGATACCCATTAATTATGGAATGGCTGAACTAATTATTGTATGAATGTGATGGAATATAATTGTGCTGTAAGAAATGATGAACAAGACAGTTTCATAAAAACCTGAGACGACTTGTATAGACTGATGCAAAGTGAAGTGAGTAGAATAATTTATACAATAACAAA
The DNA here is from genome assembly GCF_028372415.1 of Notamacropus eugenii. Lineage (NCBI taxonomy): Eukaryota > Metazoa > Chordata > Mammalia > Diprotodontia > Macropodidae > Notamacropus > Notamacropus eugenii. Next base: position 125,890,018 of record NC_092874.1, on the reverse strand, counting down.
AATATTGTAAAGATAATGAACTTGGATAGACTTAGTAACTCTGATCAACATAATGACCAGTCACAGTTCCAAAGAACTTGTGATAGAATATGCTATTCACCGCCAGATACAGAACCAAGGGACTCAGAGTACAAATTAAAACATATTTTCTTTTCTTTCTTTTTTTGGCTATAGTTAATATGATAATTTTGTTTTACATTACTATAAATATATATATTTGTATATATATTTATAATAGATTTTGTTTTTCTTGCCTTCATAATAGATTGAGAGAGGTGAGGAAGGTGGGAGAGAATTCAGAACTGAAAATGAAATACAGTTGAATTTTAAAAATCCCTCCTTCAGCCAGTTGACTAGCATTATTAAGTATCTCCTATGTGTCAGTCACTGCAAATTTCAGTAGTCTTTTACATGTCTTCATGTTAGAGGGGAGTTTATCTAGTTTAAGGTCCCAACTAATACAAGAATTTTTCTGCAACATTCTGACAAACTTCTCGATCACTTCTAGAGAAAAGAAGCTCAACAAAGTGACCCATACAATTGTTGATGACTCTAATTGTTAGAAAATGCTTTCTTATACCTAACTAAAATTGGTTTCCCTGTTCTTCCAATCCTTAGTCCTAAGATACCTACTTAAGCAATATGGAGTAACTAATTTTTCTTCCATGTGATAGCCCCTCAAATATTTGAGAACAATCAAGTCTTCTCTTTTCTAGGCTAAACACTACTATCTCCTTCAATTGTTCCTCATATGAAATGATTTCCAGACTTTTTCCCCTTGGATTGCCTTTCTTAAGATGAGCTCCAATTGTATGTCTCTCTTAAAATTTGGTTCTGAAAGCCAAATACCGTACTCAAGATGCAAGATATAGTTAAGCTGAAGAATATACATAGGTTAACTGTAAAAACACATCAGGTTTTTATTATTTGTAATAATGATTCCCATTTATATGGCTCTTCATGATTTATAGAGAACTTCCACACAACCCTGGCACCTGTAAGCCCATTTTACAGATAAGGAAGTTGAGGCTAAGAGAATTAAATTGCTTGTGGTCACACATCTAATAATCAGCAAAGCCTGGATTTGAGTCCAAGTTCAAACTAAGTCCTCCTTATACCAGGTTTGAGATTACTTTAATTAAAACTCTTAAGTCTTGATGACATGATATCCTGTGGTACATATCCATGCCTTCTCCATCTTCTCCTAGTTCAGGTGAATTTTTTAAAAAAGTTATGTAGAACTTTACACTTATTCCTATTAAATTTCATCATGTTCTTTTGAGTCTGCTATTAACAATATATCCAAAACTTTTCTTCAATTTTGATATTATCAATCAACATATTATCTCTCCTCACCTCATGCCATTTATAAATTCAAGAATCATGTTTGATAAATCATCAGCCCAGTCAAATAAAGGCCTCTGTTAAATATTTTCTGCAATTAAATACACTTATAGGACTAGATTGGAAGACAGCATATAACATAAATGAGAATTGTGTAAAACTGATCACTAACTAAATGATAAGATATTGAAAAATCATTCTTGTTGCACATGCCCTAGCATAGTGTAAATGCATTAACATAAACAAATTTAAGCATTATTGTTATGAATAATGCTCTGGGAATCATAATAAAAATGCTTTCCATTGTCATATGCAGAAATTTATTTTAGAAGTGAATCCCATTAGTTCTGCAGGAACAAATTTGTTTGTACAGTAGAAGTCCTACATCAGATAGACATTGAGAAATGAAATGTGGTTTAATTAAGTTTCTATAACTGGAACTGATCATTTTTGTTTTGTTCTCAAGTGGTGAGCACTTAAATAGTTCAGCCCACTTTGAAGTTAACACTTTATTAAGATGAATAGGAGAAATTCACACCTCTCTTGGTGTTAAATTGTTCCAGGCTGTCTGGCTTCCCAGCAGTTTATAAGACAGTGGTACATTGATTTATAGCAGTAAGACTATCTTGGCAACCAGAAGGGCTAGATATTTTATTATTTGTTAACTAAAATCTTAGATTCTGCAGAATACAGCAAAATCTATGATGAAAAGAGCCTTCCTTCATATTCTCTTGTCCTCATGTATGTAGTTCGTGTGAAAGCTTAGTAAAATGATCTAATAAAAAAGAAGATGTCCTTAAAGAAGATGGGGTCAGATTCACTCCCAGTGTCTATGATTGTCTGACTTCACTTGCTAAGCTCCAGGGCACTCCTGCCTATATCAACATGTGTTGTTCGTATACATCAACATCACAGAAGTGGTTTCATAATTATTATTATTGTTTATATTATTTATAATTATTATGCTACAGGGGATTTCTAGAAAATTATACATCCTTTGGAAAATTTTATAAAAAAAAAGATACTATCTTTGGTTATGTTGCTTATCAAAATTATGAAAAAAATTGTTTTAGGACATATTTTGCTTCTAAATTCCAGATGTGAGGGAGAAAAGGAAGAAAGAAAGGAAGCAGGAAAAGAGGGAAGGAGAGAGAAAGAGAGAATCAGCTCTATCTTCTGTGGGAAGCTTTTTCTGATCCCCTGAGGTTTCTTTTGTTTGTATCCTTAGCTTCTGGTATTGTGCTTAAGCAGGGGAAGGGAAACCTGCAGCCTTTAGGCCACATTTGGCCTTGTAGTTCCTTGAGTGTGGGCTTTTGACTAAGTCCTAGTTTTACAGAACAAGTTCTTTTATGAAGGGAAGTTGTTCTGTGAAGTTTGGATTCAGTCAGAGGACAGCACTTGAGGAGCTAGAAGGCCACCTGTGGCTTTCCCCACCCCTGGCCCTAGAGCTTTAATAGGCCCTTAATATCTGTTTATTGATTGATTGACCATAAGTCTTCATCTTAGATGTGGATGTGATATGCCAGAAGTTCATTGTAAGTCATTTGTATGCAACTCCTAAAAAATAATGTGTTTTCTATATGTGGTTGTTAACTTCCTAGGCTAATCTCAAAATGGTTTAACCCTATATCGTTAAGAAGTTGTTAATAGTAATTCACATTATTGCTCGATCCTTTAAGCCAGACCTTCAAGGTTCTGTGTTTGTCCTTCATTTTTGAAGAGGATCATGACATCAGGGAAATGACATGACTTGCAGTTGACTTTGATTTGAGGGAGGGAGGGCTGTGCAGGTCACCAGCCTCACTTTCCTCTCCAGAGTCATCTGGATCCAGTGACCAGATATTCATCAGCATGACTGGAGATGGCCTAGGATGCGATGGGAGATCCAGGCCATTTTAGGCTAAGGCCTTTTCAAGGTACTCACTTAAAGT